>NC_142937.1:55893881-56081381 GCF_046866305.1 Octopus bimaculoides | reverse complement strand
AGAAGATTTTTTACAATCGTTGTTGCTAATTTTTTTAAGTATATTGAAGCTCTTAATACGACATATTGACCATATCATGTGATGAATAACAAAGTTGTAATTGTTATTTCAGATATGTGTTTTTTTTCATCTGATTTCTCATCCCATCACAGAATCATACATTTGGATGATACAACAGTCACCATCACGTTGATAAAATAAAGTTCAGGATTGGTACTTCATGTTATCCGTCTCAGGCAGATGAAAGGGACAAAAATGGATAAAATGAAAATAAAACACAGTCGGTAAAAAATACGTAACTGAAAACTAGAAAATATTTTAATCTGACGCTCTAACCAGTCTTCATTGTAACTATTTCATTTTTATCTTGGTTATATTTGCGTGAAACATGATGTTTATTCTTGGCATTTATTTCACTATGCTGTCTTTTGTTAATTTCAGGAAAATCTAAAGTGATAAAAATAAATCGTCTAAAAATATGGCCGACCCCACTGAAATCGCCAGGTAAATTTTATGTCGATATTGATGAAGAAACCACTCAGATATTGAACTCCTCCAGAATTGAGATAAAAGTAAAGAAACTGGGCTTTATTAACTTACCTGTTCCCTGCATCACTAATTTTGGCTCCTGGTAAGGTTCTCAGTAACTCTCATTGAACTCGGACTTCTGTTGTTTTTTTTTTTCGATCAGTTTCTAAATCTTTCAATAATAATAATAATAATAATAATAATAATAATAATAATAACAATAATAATAATGATAATGATGATGATGATGATCATGATCATGATGATAATAATAGTGCATCTCTGATCATGAGCAGAAGTAGTGGGGGAGCATCATAGTCATGTGTTGAGAGGAATTCTTGGGTTTGAATAATTCACCTTTGGAAACATGGCTGTTTTGCTCAACATCCTTAAACAAATCTTATTCAGGGACCTTTTGAGCGGGATGGGCTACTGGACCTGAAGAAAATTCTAACTGGGCCCCACCTGCGAGGTCATGCGCCGTTTATCTTGATATGAGATCACCATATCGCACACATGGTTTTGATGCATGAGCCTGGTGTACTCTTATCAGACGGGTAATCATGATGGGTGTAATGGGCTTCGTATATTTTACCCCAGTGTCACTTTGATGGCATGTACTGCTCTTTCACTCAATAATAATAATAATAATGATAATAATAATAATCCTTTCCATTATCCCGAAGGGATGAAAGGCAAAGTCGACCTCGGAAGAATTTGAACTCAGAATGTAGCGGCAGACGAAATACAGCTAAGCATTTCGCCCGGCATGCTAACGATTCTGTCAGCTCGCCACCTTCGACAGAAAAAATATGACAACAATTAGAATCCATTTCACTACATCTGATAGAGAAAGCTTATACTTATCTCAGGCAGAAGGTTGTAGGGATTTATGTTACTGGAAAACTTTTATAAAATATCCATAACAGGACTACAATAATAACTCTTTTACTCGTTTCAGTCATTTGACTGCGGCCATGCTGGAGCACCGCTTTTTAGTTGAGCAAATCGACCCCAGGACTTATTCTTTGGAAGCCTAGTACTTATTCTATCGGTCTCTTTTTCCGAACCGCTATGTTACGGGGACGTAAACACACCACTATCGGTTGTCAAGCGATTCTGGCGGGAGGGGGGGAACAAACATACACACACACATACATACATATATATACATATATACGACGGGCTTCTTTCAGTTTCCGTCTACCAAATCCACTCACAAGGCTTTGGTCGGCCCGAGGCTATAGTAGAAGACACTTGCCCAAGGTGCCACGCAGCGGGAATGAACCCGGAACCATGTGATTGGTAAACAAGCTACTTACCACACAGCCACTCCTGCGCCTGTAACTAGTAAAGAATTATGAGATCTTAACACAAATAGCTATGAAACACAAACAAAAACTTGTTTTCTGTTTTCGAGGAAAACAGAAAAAAAAAATTATAAAGATTTGGAGACAGAGATAACCCGTTTGTGGTGGGCCTGAAAACAGAAACAGTCTCTATAATCTTTTCTCCTATAGGCACAAGGCCTGAAATATCGGGGTAGGGGCCAGTCGATTGGATCGACCTCAGAACTCAACTGGTACTTAATTTATCGACCCCGAAAGGGTGCAAGGTGAAGTCGACCTCCGCGGAATTTGTACTCAGAACGTAAAGACAGACGAAATACCAATTTCTTTATTGCCCACAGGGGGCTAAACACAGAATGGTACAAAACAACTGATTGGGATCAGTAATGCGTATGGTTTACATAAAATATGACTTTAAAAATTATATAAAATATAAAAAATCGAATGACATTAACAGTACATTAGACAACACAAATGAAGCAATGATCAGGCCACGCTCCGACCCCACAAGCCCCAATCTATCGCTGGCACCTTTTTTTTTTTTTTTTTTTTTTTCCCCTGACTATTCACACGGTTCCTTGCACGCACAACACTCGTGCAACATGCTTCCATCTCTTTTGGAACGTACACTCCGACAGACATCTCCTATCCAGCCACACTTTCCTTTTCAAATGAAAAGTAAAAAATGAACGTAAATTGTGGCCAAAGATAAAGTTGCCTGTCTTAATTCCTTTTATCCTCGTCTTCCATACTGCCTCTTTCGCTATTGCTACAACCGTGAGAAAACAATTCTTACCTTCGTTTGTTAAAACTCCCGGTGGGTCAATTTTTATAATTGACTCAGTCGACAGCTGTACTCTTCCTTCGCCGGACAACAGGTGTTCAGCATAAGCCCACATTTCAGATATCTCCGGACACTGAACAATAGCGTGAGGGACGGTTTCCCTGTCTCCCCCGCATCTTGGACAGGTCGGCGACTGACGCTTACCGTGTCTTGCAAGCTTATCCCAAACGGGCAAGGCACCTCTGTAGCATTGCCAGGTTAAGGACTTTTGGAAGTTGTCCAACGTTCTCAACCCGAATGTACGGTGAAACAGGTTGTCCAGTTGAATAAACCCGAGACCTAGAGTCGCCCCTAGGCCATCGTCGCATTCAGACTCTACCAACCCACTATATAAAATCCGTGTGAAACCCCCACCGCTGGCGTTGCCCAAGCGCCGGAAAAGCAAGAGGGCCTTACGACACTCTTTATGCCATTCACTCGACCTCGGTCTACGAGAACACCAGGCTTCCTGTTCGCAAAAACTTTTGAACTCGGGGAACATTTGTCTGGCCAGCGGAGACCACACCCGTTCACTATCCAGGAGAATCCAGAGATGCCTCAATCTCAACGCATGCCTGCGCATCATTAACCAAGGCATCCCTAAACCTCCCTTTAAAGGCTTTTGACAGCAGACAGAGTGTTTCACAAGTGGCGACCTGCACTTCGACAAAAAGCGAAAGAGCTGTCTCTCCAACCTGATCAACCACGAATCCGGACAAGGCACGACGGTTAGGCGGTAGGTAATGACCGATGCGATAAACACATTGGCCACCTCCGCCCTCCCTTTCAGGGATAGCCACCGCCAAGACCAGGTCTTGACTACTGCAGCCACCCTGCTCAATACCTCCGTCCAGTTCTTCTCTATCTGGAGGCCTGGACCAAACCAAACTCCCAGCAACTTAACCGTTCCTTCCGTCCAGCGCCCAACAGCGCTGTCTGAAGGCATCGACTTGCCAACCCAGGTGCCGAGTTGTAAGCCGACCGACTTTTCCCGGTTAATCTTTGCTCCTGCCACCTCCTCGTAAGCCTCAATAGTCTTACCCACTTCACGTAGGGTGCTACTGAGGTTACGCTGATAGTGATATCATCCGCGTAAGCCGTAACAAACTCCTCTAGACCTGGTTCTCTCGGAATGCCACTCAACCTCCGCAGTAGTGGCTCGAGAGCTACCACATACAAAAGCGGTGAGAGCGGACATCCTTGACGAACCGAGCGTCTGATACAGACGGCTTCGAAAGGAAACCGTTCACCCGAACTATCGAGTCAATGTTGTGGTACAAAGCAATAAACCACCTGAGGAAGCCAAGGCCCAAGCCGAACCGCGCAAGCACAGTCGCCAAGTATCGATGGTCAACCCTATCAAAAGCTTTAGACTGGTCCAAATGTACCAGTGCCCCACCTTTGCCAGATTTATTACCAACCCTCTCTATGGTATAGCGGATAAGATGGAGGGTATCCTGAATGGTTCTGCCTGGGATGGCACATGTCTGTGCCTCCCCGACTATACCATCCGCGACACGCGCCAACCTTTTCGCTAAGACCTTGGCCAAAATCTTCACTTCTGCGTTTAACAGAGTGATGGGCCTGAAATTCTCTATAACGTCCCCCTTGTCCGGGTCCTTTCTGACCAACGACACTACTCCCCGGCGCACAGATCTGGGGATAAACCCATTCTGTTGCCAGTTCGCGTAAACGTCAGCCAGTAGATGCCCGAACAAGTCTGGCATACATTTATACAGCTCATACGGAAGACCATCAAGTCCCGGCGACCTACCCGCTTTACAGTCGGCCAAAGCCTCCTTCACCTCACCAGGCGTGATTGGCCCTTCGCAAGACTCCGCATCCGACTCCGAGAGACACGGCAGACCGGCAAGAAAGTCCTCGAGGGCTCTGCCACCATCAGGACCGCCGTCACCCCCGAACAGCTGGGCGAAGTACTTCCGAAAGGCCTCACACATTTTCTCGGGTTCGTTTATCAAGACGCCATTATGGTTCGTCAAAGACCGTATCGTGGAACTATTTCCTTGCCGAGCTTCCACCACTCGGGCCCATCCAGCGGCCTTGATTCCTTCACTTCCCATCGCACGTAACTTAGCTCTGGCAATACTTCCCATGCTGGTTTAACTCCAGTCTTTTCACCTTCACTTGGTCCGCATTGCCAGTCCTCCAGGCTTCTTCTAGTTCCTTAACTATACCATCTCCTATTCTACGTCCCTTCTTAGCTAAACTTATGCTAAACCTAATAGACTCATATTTGATGGCTCTTTTTAGGGCGTACCACCATTTGTTATTAATGATGGTACCTGTTAAAGCCCTATGAATTAACATTTTGATCCGCTTTCTGTATTCCTCAATCGCCAAAAGGGACGTATTGAGTTTCCAGTAGCCAGATCCCTGACTATGTAACTTGTCTATTGTCAGTTTACAGGTAACCATCTTGTGGTCACTGTAGCTGACTGGAAAAAACTGTGGACACTTAGTTATAGACTTATCTGTTTCTCTAATTAAAATCCTATCTAGATATGTTCTGGTAGACCCGTCACTATTTGACCACGTCCACTGTGGAGTGTTTGGATGTTCCAACCTATATGGGTCTGCTAGCTGAAAGTGACTTAGCAGATCCCGTAAGCCTGGGTTACATTTTCTGTTCGTGTTCGAGCCAACACAATCTGTGTGTGCCTCACATATTGTGTTAAAGTCTCCTAACAATACTGGCGAATGCGACGTGGCCAGGAACTTGCCCAGGTCACGAAAATATTCACTTTGCGGGCCCATAATATTGGGTGCATAAATAGCAACTAGCCTGATTATCTTGCCACAACTGAATGTCAGGTCAAGAACGACCAGCCTGCCTTCTGGATCAGAAAAAAAACAACTTTTTCTCGGTTACCCGGTTTCTTTTTAGTAGGACCAACACCCCACCCACCCCCACCTCCCGCCCGACTCGGAGAAACGTATTTCTCGTAGCCGTTCAGGAGGGGGGGATAGATCTCTTGGCCTCTTTACTCGGGTTTCCGTTGCAACAATCACATCCAATTTTCTTGACCTGATGTCATTTAGGAAGCGTCCTTGCTTCCAGCTAGACAACAGGCCACGAACATTTAAACAACCAATGTGAACAGACATGTCTTACCTGTTAATCAGGGCTTGTCCGGTGGAGAGGGACTCTCCACCTTTTCTTCACATAGGGTCGGAGGTGGCAAGTCTTGAAAAATGGACTGGTTAAATTCCAGTCTCATTGCCGATACAGACGTTCTGTATGTATTTAATAAAATCTTATGAGTCTTTGAATCCATTTCGTATAGTTCATAATTTTGAAATTTTTCAGACAGTTCTGCTATTCTGGTGGCTGATTTTTTTGCTTTTATTTCTCTCATTAAATCAACATTTTTGCTGTGAAGTGCTACTATCCCTCTGTCCTCCACTTCTTTCCTTGTTATTTGTGGTCGGTTTCTTTTTGCTGCTTTTGTTGGTCGTTGTTCTACTTGTTTTACTTGGTTAGCATTTTCTATTTTTCTTTTACTGGTAATTTTCTTTCCTTCGGTCTCTTTATCTTTCTCTTCCTCCTCACCTTCAGATTCCTCCTCGCCTTCCTTACAGTATTTTTTTTATGTGGCCTATCTGACCGCACCGAAAACATCGGGGTTTACGCCCCTCGACAAAAACGTTGAGGAACAATTCCTCTCCAACTTCTATTTTTTCTGGAAGTTGTTCAATTACAGCCTGTTCTCCTTGAATTAATAAGTGGACCGTGTGGCCGATCTAATATGTTTTTTCGGTGACGATAGCCTGAAGTATATTCACTTCATCTATCTTCTTTGCCAAACACAGACATACAAACATATACAGACACACACACATACATATATATATATATATATATATATATATATATATATATATATATACATATATACGACGGGCTTCTTTTAGTTTCCGTCTACGAAATCCACTCACAAGGCTTTGGTCGGCTCGAGGCTATAGTTGAAGACACTTACCCAAGGTGCCACGCAATGGGATTGAACCCGGAACCGTGGTTGGTAAGCAAGCTACTTACCACACAGCCGCTCCTGCAGCACTAAATATTTTTGATACACATAATTACAGTTTGTTAAACATATTTTATGTGAGTGAATTAAGAAATAACGAAATTGTTAAAAAATAAAAACTGAAATATTTCGAAGAAATTAGAACAAAGTTGACAGTTACAATAAGAATAATCTCTATGAGAAAGTTGGACGCTAAAAAGTCATCTTATTAAACCCGGATCAAGAGACACACGACGGAGGTGTTTAGAACTCGCCAAAGCATTCAAGAATGTCCCATAAGGCCTTTAGGCGAGAAAATTAAACTTTTTTTGCTGCCCCACCACCTATCACAAACTGATGCCATAGATTATTGACTAGATATTAAATATAGTGTTACTATTCGCCAATGGCTATTATCTATCTAAATATAGTAATATTATTTGCCAGTAGTTTTGGCTTTCGATATTTCGATCTTAAACATTCCTGGTTCGAGTTCGAGGAAGACTATCTGCTACATACCATATCTAGGATTACGTTATTGAATGTATCCTCACTTGTTTTTAAAGCCAACAAGTGTGATTTGAGAGATTTGTTCGTTACTCTAACAGGTTATCTTCGTCATCAGTAAGATTCGAATTTTAATGTTCCTTCAAAATGTTTATATTCTTTTCTTTTTTTTAGTACCTACCCGGATAGTTGCACAGTTCTGGACGAAATGGAGAAATATGATTATGGTGGGATGATGGGGCCAATTTCTCAGACTATAAAGAAAATGTTCGATAATAACGGAGTTGTCTATAAATGTCCGGTTCCTCCTCAAAAATTCTCGGTGCAAAAAGCTGAATTCTCATTACCAAAAACGTCAAGAATAATGAAACGGTTTTTAAAAGTAAGATTCCTTATAATTTGTTTGCGCATGTACAGCGTGTGTGTATGCGTATATCTATGTATGAGTGTCTATATTTGTGTTTATGTATGTGTTTGTATGCGCAGTTTTTTTTTTTTTTTTTTTTTTTTTGTCGAAATTGAAGGTGCCTATCTTTAAACAAGAGAGCACAAGTCGGATCTTTTGTTTGGCAGCCACTTTACAATTTCTTCAATTTTTGTTTAAATTGATTTTATATTTGGTGTAGTTTTGTATGGTAATCATTGACATGAAATTCTTTTTTTTTTTTTTTTTCGCATTGTCGCATGCATTCCCGTGTGTAGAATACAAAGTCGCAAACATTTTCAGAAAATTCAAAAAGATAAAAGTGTTACGAGGGGTTATACGTAAAGCAGAATTTCACCAATATTTCTTTTGTTTACAGTTGACAACACGTGCAGTCACGCATAAAATGACAGCTTCCAAATCCTGTTTTCTGATTGGATAAAAATGATCAAATCTTAAACCCCTGTAATTTTTTAAAAAACGTTTTCTGGAAAAGGTGAATTAGCCCTTGGGAATTTGCGTGGAAAATTACATCCATACACCAAATTAAAAAATTTTCACTAAATTTTAAGATTTCCACAGGTACAGCCAAACAGAAAAGATCCCTCAAGTCTTCACTAAATCAATACTGGGGAGAAACTCTCAAGAAACCTTAATTGGAATCGACAAGCTGCTAAAAACATGTTTTCTTTCTCTCTCTTGCTCTCGCTCTCTTGCGCTTTTTTTCTTTCTCTCTCTTTCTCCTTCACCAGGTTCTTTTCTCTATTATTTTTTTCTCTAATGTATTATTAAATTATATCAACTTATATGCATATATTAAATTGTATAAACACGCTGACACACGAAGCAGAGAACAGTCAAAAGTAATTCGGTGAATATCCTGATGTTCGATGAAGTATGTCTTCTCTGTATTCTATCCCTAATATCACAAGGAGCGACTGCAATCTGTTTTATTATTGTTTCTTATGATAGTCCCTCACACTTAAAATGTATTAAATGTTTTATATCATATTCTGAAAGAAAAAAAAACCCCGAAGTTTTAGAAAACAATATCTCGGAAACTCCCGTAGAGCTACGTATGAACTGACACCGCTGGTGTCCATTAGAGACGTTCACAGTATAAAGCTTATTTTTTGACATCGTAGACGCCATAGAGATGGTTGCAAAGAGGAACAATAAAACGATTGTTAAGTACTAAAATATATCCATAGACTAAATAGATTAGTCTACAGATAAATAAAAATTCTGGGCAAGTATGAGTAAAAAGACAGAAAAGACTGGGTAAAGATTTTGAAACAATGTAAATCTGTCAAAATGTTACAAAGACTCTTTAACTGCCAAATCAGTCTTTCGTACTCAAATTGTTTGGTACAAGGATACAACGCGAGATTATTTCATGTTGGTGAGATTCATTTTATGAATAGCATCTCAAAGTGCAGTTGTAGTAAAGGTCAAAGCTCAGAGTCACACAATCAATCGAAGGCTATTAATTCGCAATAATTTGCTTCATGTAATAAATAAATGCTAAATCGATAACTAAATACTTTCTTTCCTCTGTGATTAACATGCTTAATCACAGTGCAAGGCACGATTAATCACAGTGTAAATATACAATTCTTTATTACAGGGAAATTTTGAAGCCCAAGTAAGAATGATAGACAACGGAAACAAAGCAGAATTCTTTTGTATGAAATTCAGGATATCAGTGGACACCGGTTGCACTGGATGGTTCTGTATTCGATGACGTCAACCCACTAAGAATTGATTAGAATTGTGCAATGAGTATTACTCGAGCATTCTCATGGAAAATGTTCATTTTTGCAGATTTATTTAAAAAAAAAAAATTATGAATAACAAATTAACTCTTTATTTAATTTAAACCCAAGAATCTTTTGTTGAATTGTATAAAAAATGTTCTTTAGCCGATCAGGAGTTTGTCTTTCTTTCGTTTTCTTGTTTCATACACGTCGTTGTTGTTACAGATCATTATTTTCATATGAAAGGTGATAGAGCCGACCTATGATGAAAGATATACCATCAAAAATGACCCCATCTTTTAAAGAGTATTTAGGACATGGTTATCTAAAGTGTGTTTCCTTTTTAAAATCGTAAGGTTTGATTTGAGGGAAAATTTGTCTGCCATTTCTCCCAGACCGAACAATTACATGCAGGTTCCTTCATTGGTTTTGTCTTATTTTTATTTAAATAATTCAACGGGGAAAATTGATGAAACTGAATTCTTAGTTGTCAAAAATAAAAGGTATCATATTTATTAGTTTCCAGAAAAATAGTCCATCTTTATTACAATGGTATGTAAATTTTGGAGAATTGCCTGAATTTATTTCCTCTTCTCATTCAGAATTGCAGCTAGGTACTTGTTTACTTTTCTCTCGATGCAAACACAATTTCAATAAATCATGATTTTATCTTGTATAGTACTAATATTTAGAATACCATTCTTTGTCCTTATTCTCTAATTCTCTGTTATTTCTCTTATCTCATTTTTGTTTACATGCAATATATACATCTCCATCTACATATAGGGAAGTATATATATATATGTAATATATGTATGCATATATGTAGGTGAATATATGTCTGCATACGCATATATGTATACACACACACACCTACACACACATACATACGTACATACATATGTACATATTTCGATGGATGGTTGTATTCCATCTAATGTGACTCTACTTATAGAAGGCTGTAATATCATTTGACAAGAACACGGTATAAAGAATATATAAAACAAGGCAGTGACTTCAAATGGCCACACGTATATACACAATCTGGATGATTGTGTATATACGTGGAGGCCATGGTCTCCTGTGCGTTAGCTCCTATCTGCTACTGGCGTGTGGTGTGAGAGAGAGCCAGTTAGGTTACGTCTTCACAGTCTCGTGCCCCGATGCAGAAAGAGGAAGAGATGAGTCTCTGAAGCTTAAAGTTGCGTAATGCCCTCTATTATTCAACTGGTTTAACCCCGCTGTCAAGGGAGGTAACTGCGCCTACAGAGACCCCCCCTTTAGACCGTGGTCAATTAAAAGTAGTGTAGGTGGAGTTTGCACTAGGAGGGCACAGAAGAGCGAACCATGGCAAAACAGTTGTATGAACAATTGAAATTGAAAAAAAAAAAAAGAAATAGAATGCAGGTATGTACAAGGAAAATGTTCAACAATGAAAGGTGTCCAATCAAATATAACAAAGCATATATGTACAATGATATAGAAAAAGAGAAAATATGAATGCGGTGTCTATAACAACATAAGTCTATTCTCCGGAACAGTCAGTGACGAGGCACAGTTAAGAAGTGTAAATAGTCTGAGACAATTTCTTCGGCCAATGAACCGATCTGCCAGAATATGTCCTGTAAGGTGAAGAATGCATTTGCGTAGTTGGTATTTTGGTGAGTGGAGGTGATGCTTGTAGGGGTCGGGTTGGCAGTGTTTGTGAAATGATGGGTGTATCAGCAAGTGGCATAAATGTTTCGGAAAAGGCTTTTTTAACTCTGTCGATAGAGACAGTATCTTTCTTTCCGTGAATGTCCAGTGAACAGTTTCGGTGTGCTTCTAAGAACGCGATAGGGTCCAGTGTAGGGAGGTGTGAGCGGTCCCTTGACGGCGTCATTTCTTACAAACACGTGAGTCCGGGTAGAAATATCCAGAGGTATTGTAGAAGAAATAGACTGGTCGCGAGGAAGCATCGATGCAGGTCAGTATATTAGTAAATCCGCAACTGACCGGCTAAGGACCAACCAGGTCGATGTGTATGTGACGGAACCTGATGTCCAGTGGTTGGAAATATCCAAGAGGTGCTCTCACGTGACGATGCACCTTGGAACGCTGACATGGTAGACAGGCACGTGACCAAGCAGTAACAGACCGACGCATATTCGGCGAGAAAAAGCTGCCTGAGATAAGCTTTACTGCGGCCGCAATGCCGGGGTATGACAGTGAATGCAGTGCTTCAAAAACAGCACAACGATGATATTTAGGAACGAGAGGTCGTGGTGACTCCTTCAGAAAAAGGCAAAGGCAGGTGTTCAAACTTGCAGCAGGAAAACTGTGGCGAAGAGACGTCCAGAGAGTTCAATGAGGGTTGGTCAGTAGCCATAGCAACCAAATCAATCGAAACAGGGGACGACAATGCACCGATAGGCAGGCGAGATAAGACGGGGATGTCAGTGCCAGCGATATGGCGAATGTCACTAGTGAACTGTGATATGTAGTCCAAATGCCTTGTTTCAATGGGCCTGTATCTCAATTCGGCATTTTTCAACTGGCGAGAGAAGAAGGCTAATGGCTGGCTTCGGCTGTTGAAAGATTGCTCTAAAACTCCGGCAATAGCTGATGATGACGCGTCAACAGTAAGTGATAACTTTGCATCCGCAACAGGATGAGCGAGGAAGGATGCTTGAACAAAGTCAGAATTGACAGATTCAAAAGCTTGGATGACTGTAGTAGACAGCGTTATCTGGGAGTCTTTTCTTTCCGTTGATCATTCAAGAGCTGGGTCAAGGGAAGCAGCTTCTCCGAACAGTTAGGAATGAAACGGCGATGATAATTGATTAAACCAATAAAATTTCTTAGTTATTTTAAGGAAACAGGAGGAGACAGGCGTTTGATGGCTTCCACTTTAGATGGAAGCGGACGAATACTGTCGGAATCAATGAGATGCCCCAAGAATTCCAAACTGGTAGAACCGAATACACACTTAGCCGGGTTGATCGTCACATCATAGGAACGTAGGCGCTTGAACAGCTGGGTTAAGTGTTGGAGGTACTGGTCTGTAGTACCACTGGCGATTAATAGGTCATCGACGTACGGGAAGACAAAATCTAACCCACGAACGACCCACGAATGATCTGGAGTTTCTCTGGAGACAAACGGCGAAGTCGGGAAAAAAACCTAGAGGTCCCTTGGTCGTGACTGTTGGTAGGAGTTACCCGAAGCAGCCACGAAGAAAGAAGGGCTCACAACAGGGACAGAAGAATCCTTTCCAGAGACGGAGAGTGATGTTGTGTCATCAATGAATCGGCGTCCTCTAATGTCCACAATGAGTGAATAGTGGTGTAAGAAATCAGCACCAAGAATGGGACAGGGCAGGTCCGCAATAGCGAAGATCCACTTGAAATCCCTACAGAGTGATAAATCCAGGGTAAGAGAGATTTGTCCGTAGGTTTTGATGTCGGAGTGATTCACTGCGTAGAGAGAAATGTAGGAAAGACCAGGATTGGTGGACGTAAACCTTCGAGTCCAGACACTTAAGCTGGCACCCGTGTCCAACATAAAGGACTTTGAAGAATTGGCGTCTCTGATAAAAAATGCATGGTAAGGTGAATCGATGGGGGAGACAACTGACATGCCCAGTGCCTCCCTGTCTAGTTTCCCCGTGAAGAATAAGAGCAGGGCTGTGTACGCGTGTCAGCCTGGTCCTTGAATTTCCTGTGGTACCAGCAGATTGATGGGGCAGGAAATGCACGTGCACCCGAGAAGGAGCGGTACCTGGTCCTCGCTGCAGAATGATCCCTAGAAGACGAACGGTTCCTGCACATGTGTGAAACTTGACGGGTCAGTTCTCTAATGGCCCGTAAGATTTCGGAGGATTGTATGTCGTCCAAAGCAGAAGTAGTACAATCTCGAGAGGAAGACGAAGAAGTGACAACATTATCTGCGGATGATGGTGCACCAGAAAATTCCATAATCCTGTCTGCGGAGGCGGCGAGTTGTTCAAGGGCCGTATGTTCCATCATAGGAGATAAAATCGAGTGGACATTAGAAGGAATCCTCGAGAAAAATAATTGTTTGACAAATGCCTGTCCCCTCATATGAGCTATCGGACAACTCTCGGATTCGTCGCAAAAACTGGGGGTTCGGTCCTCGAGATGCTTATCCTGCAAGAGTGTGCGAAATTTACTCTCAACTGAAGGAGAGTTACGCCGGAGAACCTCAGCTTTGACGGTTTCGTATGTCATGTCCGATGGAGTTTCTGTTATCATAACTCGCACTGAAATTGCGAGAGGAGAAGGAATGCCTGTAAGAGCGATGTGTAGTTTGCTCTGGACCGAATGAATATTAGAAGAAATGAAGCCACATCTTAGCATCTCCATGATATTGAGGCAAAGGAAAATGACTCATCTTGGACGATAATAGGAAAACAGAACGTCACGAAGAACAAGCTGGCTGGAAGAAACGCCATTAGAAATAGCAGTCAAAACACCCTAGTTGAAAGAAGACACGACGAGCAGCGAACTAGGAATTTTATTATTATTATTTTTTTTTGGGGGGGGGGAGCGTAGCAGAGGATGAAAATAGAAGTCTTTGCTAACGGATACAGAACAAAACATGGCTAACACGTGGATAATGCGGGTAGCTGAGAGAAAGAAACTCATGCCTGGCACGTAGGAAAAATTTGTTATTGATGTGAATTCTGGAGGAAAAATTCTGGATAATTTATTTTTTCTTTTCTTTTTACAAGCAAGAAGAATATTCCCCTAGGATGCTATGTCTGCAAAGGACCAAGTTGTAAATTCGATTACAACCCGGAGGAAAATGATTTGCAGTTTCCCGCTTGAAATTGGCGCCAAACTTTTCTGCTGAAGAAGACAATATATCGATGAGAGACATCAGCGGTATGTACCTATATACGATGAGTGGTAGTCAGGTTGCGTAAACGAAGTCGCAAAGGAGGAAGAGGAATACGTATTCACAGGTCAGAATTCGTCCGGGGTTCACCATTTTAGAAGGAATTGTGGTGTGTGCTGCGTCGGGTTAACATTTTAGTTAGCTTAGTGGTCTGGAAAGTCGGGTGCGTTTTACACGTCGGAGTCACCATTTTAGATGGATGTTTGTATTCCATCTAATGTGACTCTACTCAGAAGGCTGTAATATCATTTGACAGGAACACGGTATAAAGAATATATAAAACAAGGCTGCGACTTCAAATACCTTTAATGTGGCCACACGTATATACACAATCTGGATGAAAATGGTTTGATGCGTGGTGGCTATGGTCTCCTGTGCGTTAGCTCCTATCTGCTACTGGCGTGTGGTGTGAGAGAGAAAGCCAGTTAGGTTACGTCTTCACAGTTTCGTGTCCTGATGCAGAAAGAGGAAGAGATGGGTCTCTGAACCTTAATGTTGTGTTATGTCCTCTATTATTCAACTGGTTTAACCCCGTCGTCAAGGGAGGTAACTGCACTACACATGTATGTGTGTGCGTGTGTGTGTGTGTGTGTGTGTGTGTGTGTATACAACTATATATTTACTTACATATGTAAATACATATATTGCTTAGAATAAAAATATATGCTAGTGACTAAAAGGGTAACAATAAATAAATTTTGATAATAGAATGGACGAAAACTTTCTTTGTTTTCGATTCATTATATGTTTATTGCTAAAAGTTGTATCGGACACCACTATTCACGGGGGAACAAGTAGAGCAGGAAAGTTCTTCTGTTTAGATATTTGATTGCGCAGGTTCTGTAATAGCTACGTGAAGATGAGAGCAAAATATATAATGACTGAGTGAGAGTGTGAGTGAGTGAATGAATGCGAGTGTCAACTAACAGAGTTTGGTGCGTGATCTCGTAAAAGCTAGGTCGTTTGTGTTGCAGACTTCATATTTGGCAGGTCTGGCTGTAGGCATCAGGTCTTATTGAATAGAGCTTTTCATGTACACATAAATATGTTCTGCTCTCTGGTCAAATGTCTATCCTGTTATCAGACCTTTCTGCTCTCTTTTAGCTGAGTTAGCTTAATTAAAGCTTGACTGATTAGGGTTAGGGTTAGGGTTAGGGTTGGCTTGACTGATTTGTAATGTACAACTTTGATTCCTTGGATATTTGCTGACATCATTCAATTAATTTGAAGTGTAGCTGTTGAATATCATTGGTTAGTTTTTTGTGCCTCCTATCATGTCTACAGGAGATATGAGTCCGAATCCCGCGAGCAGCCTTTGACTCAATCCAAAAGGGTTTTCCAACCCAATATTTACATGCTATCGTTTATGCCTTTATGTGTGCTTCAAAATCCACTATTCCAGAAAAGAATTATTTCAGATTTTCTCGAAAGTTCATAAAATTCTTATGGCGTCAACAGTACAGACAGACAGACAGACAGACAGACAGACAGACGTGTGTGTGTGTGTGTGTGTGTGTGTGTGTGTGTGTACGTGTGTGTGTGTGTGTGTGTGTGTGTGTGTGTACGTGTGTGTGTGTCTGCATTAATGCAAAATGCAAAAGATCCTTAAAAATAATGCAGTATTTCAGCAACGTCCTCGGGTGAAAGAAAGTCTTTGTTAAATAGTAAATTCTCGACGTAACGTTATAGGAACGAAAACCAAAATTTTAGAAAATTATGGAAGACAATAATAATAAAGTTTATATAAATCAATAGGAAGATTTTCTTATAAATGGAAGGGATTTTAGTAATATAATTAAAATTCACTAAATCCACTAGCAGCTAGAGCCTCGTTATAGTAGGGGGCTGGAGGAAAGGTTCGTGATCCTCTTGCTAACACCCTCCACCAGGTTTTTGAACACAATAGGTGGGTGTCAGGAGGTTGCGTTGATGTACGTTAGCCTCTCATTTGGCTTGTGGTACGGTCTGTATGTACCGGAGCCCAAGTCGAGCGTGGCGTCTAAGAAGTTTATGGTGGTGAGATTGGTCTCGGTGGTTCTTTTCTGTTCCATGGAGCCAAGTGTTGAAAACTATGCATAGCTTGGATGATACACCTAGATTTTCTTGGATTCCCGTCGCCTTTCAGCTGCCACACATGGATGGCTAGTGATGTAACGTATCTCATTTCCGGTATCCTGAAGGAGGACCTGTGGCTGGAGAGGCGTTGTTTGAATGTGTTACCTGAGCAACCGATGTATTTCCGTGGTCGGGTTTTGGCGGTACTGTGTGTACTGTGGTGTGGGCGTTGCTGATACCGCTGTTGTTGGTCCTGCCGCTGTTGGTGTTAGCATCATTGGAGGTAGCGAAGGTGTTGGTGCCGTCACTACTTATGTTGTTATTGTTATCGTCATCGTCGTTGATGGAGGTGCTGTCACTGTTGTTGACATTGAATAGCAAGGTCTTTCCTCCTCCATATTCTAGAGAGGCCACTCGCTAGAGGGGCCTTGAGCCAACAGGTTTTGAGATTTGATAATATGCCGTAAAGTTAAGCGCTCTATGAACGTAAAATCCTCGGTATTCGGATAAACTGGCCTTATCTAACTTTATATATATATATATATATATATATATATATATATATATATATATATATATATATATATATATATATATATATATATATATATATATATATATATATATACATACATACATACATGCAAACATACATACATACATACATACATACTAATAAGTATGTATATACATATATTCATATGCATCAATATGCGTGTGTTATTTCAGGTATTATGCGATTGTGCATTCGTATATGTATGCGCATTCGTTTAGTTTCTTTCTCAGTTCAAGTAATACTTCATTACATACGTGTACGTATGTGTCTATATATACACAGATAGCTGTTTATATATGTGTGTGTGTTTGCGTATGTGTGTGTACGCACGTGTGTGTGTGCGCGCACGCATGTGTGTTATGTATGTGCGTATGTATCAATGTGTTTGCATTGAAAAAACAATTTCACATTAAACTGAATGATTGCTTAATGCTATTTGTAGGGTACATATTTATTATACTTATACACACACATGATTACAAAGGGTGCATCAGCTTCAGGGTAGAGTTGAATTTTAGTGTTTACATAGTAAGGTAAGTGAAAAGGTTAGTTGGCCAATAGATTATAACTAGTGAAAAGGTGATAACCAAAACAGATAACCAAATTTTGGCACAAGGCCAGCAATTCTGGGGAGCGGAGAGTAAGTCGATAACATCAACCCCAGTGCTCAACTGGTACCTATTTTACTGACCTCGAAAGGATGAAAGGTAAAGTCGAACTCAGTGGATAATAATGATAATAATAATGATTTCTTTTATTTGCCATCAGGGCAAAGGATGAGGGGAACAATATAAAGACAACATCAAGTGTGGGTTTTTACATATGATGAGAGAAATATATATATATATATATATATATATATATATATATATATATATATATATATATATACGTTCTTATGTTTTTTTATTGCGGCCATGCTAGAGTACCGCCATTAGTCGAACAAAATCGTCCCCAGGACTTATTCTTTGACAGCCTAATACTTGCTTTATCGGTGTCTTTTGCCGAACCGCGAAGTTACGGGAATATAAACACACCGATATCGGTTGTCAAGCGATGGTGGGGTGACTAACACAGACACACAAATATATACATACATATAGACACAAACACACACACGCATATATGTATATATATATAATATATATATATATATACATATACATAACCCAGTTATGTATCTATATGTACATGTGGATGAACGTATATACATACATGTACATATATATGCATATACTCATATATTGTTTGTATCACGACAGAACGCACGCGTTACCTTTATACAGTAAGTTTTAACCAATTTTCTAACGCGACTCTCTCTATTTCTATCTCCCCCTCTCATTCTTCCCTCTACTGGTCTTCGCCTCTACCTGTCACTACTTCTCTCTCTCTATCTCTTGTTACTCATCCTTCGCCTCTCACCGTTACTACTACTATCTCTCTCTCTCTCTCTCTCTCTCTCTCTCTCTCTCTCTCTCTCTCTCTCTCTCTCTCTCTCTCTACCTCTCGTTGCTCACTTTTATTCTACTTCCTCCCCTCCTTTTCCCTCTGCTACTTTTTCTCTTCACACAGCCTTAGTCACGTGTGTCCGGCTGCTATTTCTTTTCGTTCTTGGAATCACCAAGCTCGCACGTACTTCTTTGCCCCTCGTGTACGTGCTTCACAGCGTTCAAGACATACACACTTCACGTCTGGCCTTTTTGTTTGTTTATTTCACCGTTTCCGTTTTCCTGTCTTGTTTTCCCTCCGCCACTACCCTCCACGAAAACAATTTAATTTGTGTTCGTGGGAAGAACCATTTTAACGATGCGTACTGCCTTAATTCTTCGAAACGCCGGAGTTTTAATGGTGGCAGCTGATGAAGGGGATGTTTCTATGTGGCCTGCTTGTTTGTTGCACCTTGTTTACCATTTTTGTCCTTGTTCTTTTGCCACGTCATGTACCCAGTTATGTATCTATATGTACATGTGGATGAACGTATATACATACATGTACATATATATGCATATACTCATATATTGTTTATATATATATATATATATATATATATATATATATATATATATTATTGTTGTTGATGTTGTTGTTGTTATTATTATTATTATTATTATTATTATTAAGGCGGCGATATTTCGCCCGTCACTACTATGTTGTATACTATGTATGGTTCTATACACACACACGCACACACACACACACACACACACACACACACACACACATATATATATATATATATATATATATATATATATATATATATATATATATATATATATATATATATATATATATATATATATATATATACATATACATATATATATATATGTATATGTATATATGTATCTATATATATGTAGTGAAACTATCGCCATTAAATACTAACAAGATCGGGCGTAGCAGAGAGCAGCTTGCTGTATCCATCACATGACTGACTATTCTTTGCGCGGGTAAATTGTCTCCACCCGTTCGCCCCAGGACGCAAACTGACCAACCGTAGCCCTTAATAAGGTCACTTATAGTGTTTTTCTAATGCTTCTCTGGAGCCTACCTTCAGCTATAAATAGACTAAATTATACCCGCCAAGTCGTCGCGCCTCAGATCTCCTTTGAGATCTGGCCGCTGACCACACACGCGTAGCACAGCACCAACCAGCAGCCAGTTTCCAGCGACGACATCAACACCATCGTACAACTACGAACTACAAGCATCGCCCCCGACGTCGCCAGCGTCAACACGACACTACCAGCATCGCCGCCAGCGTCAACACGACACTACGACTACCAGCATCGTCCCCGCCAGCGTCAACATGACTCTACACATACACAAGCTACCAACAGCTAACCGCAGCACTTCTCTTCGATCCTGTTTGTGTGAATCGCCTCAGCCAAGAACCCAGCCTGCGAAGAACATCTGTATTTAAGAACCCGGCTTGGCATAGAAGCCCTAACATCACAACTAGTGATCGCTCTGCCCCACACGACTTAACTTCTTATATACAGACACTTACTACTGTGTACTCTAATTAAGAACTGGTAAATTCTTATACGTGTTACTAACTCTAATCTAACTCTGTATCTCACGCATTCACATACATGTATTACTCGCACACACTCTTTTGTTTACATGACGGCCAGTCTTTAATGTGTTTTATTATGTCGCATTCACACACACACAGACATACAGTTTAATGCTACAATAAATCTTACTGTTATACATCTCATACGGTTGTGTTCCTATCGTCTTCCTTACTGGCATTTACGAATTCACTATGTTATAGAAGTATAACATATTTATCATTTTATATATTTTTGTGTTCGACCGTGTGACGCGTTTAAAGAAGGAACCCTGTTTTCCATTCGACACCATTTCTCCTTTTAGTTCGCACGGTCGTTCTTACACACACACACACACATATATATATATATATATGTATATATATATATATATATATATATATATATATATATATATATATATATATATATATATATATATATACATATGACGGGCTTCTTTCAGTTTTCGTCAACCAAATCCACTTACAAGACTTTGGCCGATCCGAGGCTATAGTAAAAGACACTTTCCTAAGATGCCACGCAGTGGGCCTGAACCCAGAACCATGTGGTTGGGAAGCGAGCTATGTGTGTGTGCGTGTGTGTGTATAGAACCATACATAGTATACAACATAGTAGTGACAGGCGAAATATCGCCGCCTTAATAATAATAATAATAATAACAACAACAACAATAATAATAATAATCCTTTCTACTATAGGCACAAGGCCTGAAATTTTAGGGGTGCGGACTAGTCGATTACATCGACCTCAGTGTTTCGCTGGTACTTAATTCATTGACCCCGAAAGGAGGAAAGGCCAAGTCGACCCCGGTGGGACTTGAACTCAGAATGTAGCAACAGATGAAATACCGCTAAGCATTTTGTGCAGCGTGCTAATGATTCTGCCAGTTCACCGCCTTAAATAATAACAACAATAATAACAGTAGTAATGATTTCAAATTTTGTCACAAGGGTAGCAGTTTGGGGGAGGGGTGAGTTGATTACATCGACCCCAGTGTTTCGCTGGTATTTAATTTATCGACCCCCAAAGGATGAAAGGCAAAGTCGACCACGGTGGTATTTGAACTCACAACATGAAGACCAACAAATGCCGCTAAACATTTTGCCTGGCTTGCTAACGATTCTGCCAGCTCGTCGTCTTAATGATTATGATGATGACGATGATGATGATGATACTAATAATAAATGCCCTGATGCAGTACCAGGCAGTGGATCTCATGGCTTCTGATCTGAACTGATTGGAAATGTTATCAAGTTACATTGTTTTGTTTTGGTATAAAAGATGGGCTACAGCAAATATTCTGTTGAATACTATTGATTTGCTTGTCAGTTGTTTGACCTTAACCAGTTGAGCATGTCCCTTAGTGGTTGACACTATGTGCCTCTCTGATCACAAGCAGAAGTAGTGAGGGAGCATCATAACCATGAGTTGAGAAGAATTCTTTGGGGTTTGAATAATTCACCTTTGGAAACATGGCTGTTTTGCTCAACATCCTTAAACAAACCTTATTCAGGGACCTTTTGAGCGGGATGGGCTACTGGACCTGAAGAAAATTCTAACTGGACCCCACCTGCAAGGTCATGCGCTGTTTATCTTGATATGAGATCACCATGTTGCGCACATATGGTTGTGATACATGTGCCTGGTGTACCCTTATCAGACGGGTAGTCATGATGGGTATAATGGGCTTCGTATATTTTACCCCAGTGTCACTTTGATGGCATGCCCTGCTCTCTCACTCAATAGTAATAATTTCTTTATTAACCACAAAGGTTTACATTAAGAAAAACATTATGGGCAGTACAGGACAAAATGAAGAATGTGTGTGAGTGTGTGTTGTGAGAGTTTTGCCTGTAAACAAGACAAACAAATTTGGATCTTTGGGGTTTGACGGGCAACATTTTTTTGTAGTGTTTTTGGTACCGAAACACTTTCAAACTTCGAATATTTGTATATTTTGTGGTATAGAACAGATAAAAAAATTTGTATTCGAAGTTATTTTATGTAAAAAATTGTCGTATTTCGGTAATTTCAACCAATCACTGACGTCTATTGAGGTGAAAACAATTAATGCCGTAACGGTGTCATGGGATCTTTACCCTTGAATAAAATTAGTCCCGTTGTTTGTCAACAACTACCCGTGTTACTCTTATTTATGACATCGTTCGTGCGTTTGTACTGGTTTTAGCTTTAGGGTTTTAGGGTTCGGGTTTTAGAGTTAGGGTTAGTTTTAGGATTACGGTTAGGGTTATGATTATTTTTGCCATAACCTTAACTCTAACCCTATAACTCATAACCATAACCCTAACCCTAACCCTAACCCCAACCCTAACCCTAAAACCCGAACCCTAACCCTAAAACCCGAACCCTAACCCTAAAACCCTAAACCCTTACTAGGGAATAATGATATAATTAAACAGGGAATAACACACTTGACACCGAACAGCAGTAATTGTATTCAGCTGAATAGACGTCAGTGATTGGTTGAAATTACAGAAATACGACAACTTTAACATGAAATAACTTGCGATGTACAAAATTTTGTTAAGAAGGTTAAGAGAAGAAGTTGTTTAATATGACACATTCTACCAGTGTCCCAAGTTTGAAAGTGTTTCGTTAAGAAAACAAATGTTGCCCGTCAAACCCCAAAGATCCACAATTTTTTAAAAAAATCAACAATGTGTGATCCTCAATAGGGAGGAGACGTTCAAGGGCTGGTTATGGAAAAACCCCATAAAAAAGCATGGGTACCCTGACTTTTGGGGCAGATGCTTTTTCTCTCCTTCCTTTTCTCTAATTACAGGTGTATGTTCAGGGCAGGCCCGTTCACTCGCACCATTCTCCCCACTTTCATCCACCTTCCAGAAACTGGCTAGAAGATAACACTTCCCTCTCTACCCTTATTTTCCTTTTCGAGTGAAACTTGAAGAAGTTGATCAGGGATTGGTCAAAGAGAAAAGTGCTTGTCCTCAGCCCCTTCAATCAAGTCCACCATACAACCTCTTTCGCTATGGCCAGCAGGCGTATAAACACAGACTTCCTTTCTCGCATAAAGGAAGGCGGCAGGTGATCTTGACGATGGATTCAGTTGACAGCCGGATCCGTCCCACACGCGACAGCAGGCGTTCGACATAAACCCACAGGTCAGCAATGCTCGGACACTGGACGAGTGCATGCAGGACTGTATATATGATAATAATAATAATAATAATAATAAGAAGAAGAAGAAGAAGAAGAAGAAGAAGAAGAAGAAGAAGAAGAAGAAGAAGAAGAAGAAGAAGAAGAAGAAGAAGAAGAAGAAATAATAATAATGATTATTAACCACAAGGGTTTACATTAAGAAAAAAGATTTGGGCAGTACAGGATAGAACAAAGAATGTGTGTGTGTGTGAGTGTGTTGCTGTGGGGTAAACAAGACTAACAAAATTATTAAAAAAACACACATGCACTCACTTACACACACACACACACACACAAACATATCAGAAGTAAGTTCATGGAAGAAGAACAGCAGTGCTGATGACTTTTCGTTAGTTTTAAGAAACTCGATGCTGATGTGGACATGAGTGAGTGCTTGCGTGTGCGCGCGTGCGTGTGTGTGTGTGTGTGTGTGTGCGCGCGTGTATGTGTGTGAGCGTGTGTTTATGTGTCAGCGTGTCTGTGTATGAGTGTCAGTGTGTATGTGTGTATGTTTGTGCGTGTATGTATGTATGTATGTATGTGTGTGTGTATGTGTGTATGTTTGTGTTCACGTGTAACTGAGTGCCTATGAGCAGATACGTGGCGTGGTCGTTTACAGTTGTAAAATGCCACGAAAGAAACATAAACGTGTAAAATCGATATCGATCCTACAACGTCACTGTTCAGAAATAACCTTTCCCGCACCCACCTTTGCATAACATCTACCCACAATCCACCTACTTCACGCACTGCGTCATGTTTTGATCAACGTGGACTGAGCGATCTTGAGACATCTTAATGGTGTTATGTCGCCTTAGGACCATATATATACTCGTTTATGTTCATATGGCATTGTCTTACTGTTTGTTGTTGTTGCTATTGTTGTTATTATTATATAACTCTAGGTATACCTTGATCGAGATGACTACAGATCAAAACATCTTCAGTAGCGAAGCTAGAGGGACGGAGGGGGCGGTCTGCCCTGGGTGACACTTTTGTGGAGCGCCACCATTTTGGGGTCTGCTCTAGGCAATATGTATTTTTTTAGGGGATCTGGGGAACATCAAACTGAAGGGCCGTCCCGGGCGGCACACATTCTAGCTACGCTAGTTGACATCTTAATCGTGACTCTTCTTGTACATCATGATCTCCATTGTTCGATGTTGTGCGAGACAGTCGACTGTAATTCGAGGGGATTTAGCTCTTATTTCTAGCAGGTTTAGTGGTTGCGTAGACGTGCCATCGTTGTCTCAGTTATATTATTGTTGTGCATCAAATAGACTTATAATCAAAAGTTTTCCAACTGTGACCATCCCATCTTTTTCCTGTACACAGGGAACCCACTGTTGCATTATTCAACAAAATTTGACTCATTAATATACTTTTCGAAGCTGAATTGCTGGAGCTATTTCACTTTTTCCAGGAAATTATTTTTAAAGAGTCATAGAAGTTTAAAGTTTGATCTTTTTCACCTGGTCTAGAAACAAGATTTAGAAGCTATCATTTTGTGCGTGACTGAACATTTTGTCAACATCCTGAAAATAGCAAGTGTTGTTAAGAAAGAGTAAACAATATGTCTTTTGTAGTTTTAAGCATTGCGATAGCACGAACTTAAAAAAATTATCCAAAAACGTTATTTAGCTGTTATTTCTAGCACACCTTACAACCACCTCAATGACAAAAAGAAACGAGTAAACAGCACATATTTTGTAGTTTTAAGCATTCAATATGCATTTAATGCAACAGCACGAACTTAAAAGATTTATCTATAAACAAAATAGCACATTACAAATTAAATATTTAAAAAAAACAATCATTTTGTTGACCCGTTCATGGATCTTTGTGATTTGACGGGCAACACTTGTTTTCTTAACGAAACACTTTCAAACTTGGGACACTGGTAGAATGTGTCATACAAAACAACTTTTTCTCTTAGCCTTCTTAACAAAAAATTGTACATCGCAAGTTATTTCATGTTAAAGTTGTCGTATTTCTGTAATTTCAACCAATCACTGACGTCTATTCAGCTGAATACAGTCAGTGCTGTCCGGTCATAAAAATGTTATTCCCTGTGACATATTTCATCCGGTTTAATCGTAATTTATACGCATATATTGTTTATATAATAAATTACGCTGTGCGTATCTGTGTGTATATATTTTTCCCATAACCTCACTCATAACCCTAACCCTAACCCTAACCCTAACCCTAACCTAACTCTAAAACCCGAACCCTAACCTTAAACTAGAGTTTGATTTGAAGAAGATTTGGCTGCTATTTCTAGGAAATGAAGCACTTGGTGGAGGTGCATTAATAATTCTGGTAGCTCCAATAACAAGTGCAGGCAATATTCAAGTATTTTGATGGCTTTTTCCCCTTTGTTTACGAACAGTCTAGTTAATCGGAAATGTCAGAACTAACGGGGATTAATACCATATACACCGTTACAGCACTTACTGTTTTCAACTGAATAGACGTCAGTGATTAGTTGAAATTATCGAAATAAGACAATTTTTAACGTGAAATAACTTCGAATACAAAATTTATTATCTGTTCTATACCACAAAATATACAAGTATACGAAGTTTGAAAGTGTTTCGGTACCAAAAACGCTACATAAAAAAATGTTGCCCGTCAAATCACAAAGGTCCCAGTTCATAAATTCACATGCTCAGTTATCAACAGATAGGTAAAACAAGTAGTTTCAATATATTTGTCAACACAAAGCAGCGAGCTGGCAGAAACGTTAGCATGCCGGGCGAAATGCTTAGCGGTATTCATCTGTCTTTACGTTCTGAGTCCAAATTCCACCGAGGTCGACTTAGCCTTTCATCCTGTCGGGGTCGATTAAATAAGTACCAGTTACGCACTGGGGTCGATGTAATCGACTTAATCCGTTTGTCTGTTCTTGTTTGTCCCCTCTATGTTTAGCCCCTTGTGGGCAATAAAGAAATAAGAAACGTTAGCATGCCGAGCGAAATGCTTATCGGTATTTCATTTGTCTTTACGTTCTGAGTCCAAATTCCACCGAGGTCGACTTTGCCTTTCATCCTTTCGGGATCGATAAATGAAGTACCAGTTGCGTACTGGATCGATCTAATTGATTGCCCCCCCACCTCTCCAAAAATTTCGGGCCTTGTGCCTAAAGTAGAAAAGAATATATTTGTCAACACGTGCTTTCTCCCAGACAAAAGGGTTCTCATGTTCCGCTTCTTACTATGGAAACAGGCATGACTGTGTCTGTGGCTTACGATTGGCTAAAATTACTCCAAATTTTCAAACTTTAATTGTTAACACCTCCATATTTATTGTTTCATATCCTGCCACAGGCTGGTATATATAAATTATGCAGTGGAGGTTTAATCAATGTGTTCACACGACGTACTTCGCGAGATTACCAAAAGGCTCGATATTTTTTATTGGTCACACAGGGCCCAACACAGAGCGAACGTGCACAGTGTGATTTGAAATCGGATGGATATTCAAACATTTTACAGAAATCGATAAAAATTTTAAATTCCTATTTTGTATATACATCACCGGGTTAATTAACCGACCGCCGTTATCCGACGTTTCCCATTTTGTCGCTGGATGGCTACACTTAGCCATTTTCATTCACTCGCAACTTTCTTATGACTGTCGTCCAACTTTTATTAAACGTGCTATGCGACCGGTATCTCTTCTCCAGCCGGATTTTACTTTGGAAGTGGTAGTTGAAATAACTAACCAGCCCTCGGCCGAAGATAAAGGTACCTAACGTGATCCCTTTCACACGTGTTCTCCATACTGATTTTTTCAGTATGGCTACCACACAGAGAATACAAGCCCTCCTCTGCCTGTTCAGGGAGGAGGGCGGTCCAATCTTAATAATAGATTCAGCTGATAGCTGTACTCTTTCTGTCGTTGATAACAGCTGTTCGATATAGGCTATCAATTCCCTAATTTCCGTACACTATACGAAGGCATGCAGGACAGTTTCACTGTCCTGCCCGCACCTCAAACAGGTCGGCGGGATGGCACAACCATGCTTTGACAACCTCTCTCGAACAGGTAAGGCGGATCGTTAACACAACCAGGTGAGGGATTTCTGGTAATTATCCAGATACCTCGAACCGAAAGTTTTTTTTGAATAGGTTAGTTAACTGATTTCTATCGAAGCTCAGAGTCTCCCCCAGGGCATCGTCTGACATGAACTCTACTAACACGCTATAGAAGTCCACGGTGGAACTCCAGCTGCCGGTATTGCCCGCTCGGGAGAGTAACGTGAATGCCTGTCGACACTAGCTGCCAATCACCCAGTGTGGGTCTCCGCTTGATCCAAGGACCTAACTCCCAAAGGGAGGTTATTTGCGGTAAGAAGAACTTCACGAGCGGTGACCACACCTACTCACCATCCAGGTAGAGACAGAGATGCCTAAGCCTTAGCGCAAGCTTACGCATCTTCAGCCATGGCATCCCTAGCCCACCCTTTAATGACTTTTGACAGCAGATAGAGCACCTTACAAGTAGTGCCCCTCTCCACGAAAAGCGGAAGAGGAGACACTTCAACTTGCTCAGCCACGAATCGGGGCAAAGCACGACGGTAGGTGATAATAGATGCTATGTACATCTGCGCCTCCCCCACCCTCCCTAGCAGCGATAACGTCCTTCCAGACCAAATCTGCGTTAGGACAGTTACCTTGCTTGTGACCTCACTCCAATTCTTCTCTACCTGGATATCCGGACCAAATCAGACCCCTAGCATCTTAATCGGACCTTCCGTCCAACGTCCCACGACGTTATTGGACGGCATCAACTTGCCCCTCCAGGTGCTGAGTTGCTAGCCAACTGACTTACCCTGGTTAATTTTTGCTCCTGTCACCGCTTCGTATCTTCTGATGCCCTTCATCCAACACGCTGATGGTGGTGTCATCCGCGTACTCGTTCACAGTTCTTCTACAGCTTAGATCACGCGATATGCCCCCTAAAGCTTCCAACCTTCGCAGCAATGGCTCAAGAGCCAACACATACAAAAGAGGAGACAGGTGACATCCCTGGCGAACAGAGCGCTTAATGTCGAACGCTTTCGAAAAGAAACCGTTCACCCGGATGATAGGCTCGATGCTGCTGTATAGAGCAGCGATCCAGTTGCAGAAAGTCGGGCCCAGCCCGGCCGCCTCGAGAACCGCCACCAGGTACCGATGGTCAACCCTATCGAATGCTTTAGACTGGTCTAAATGTACCAGTGCCCCACCTTGGCCAGAAATTTTACCCACCCGCTCTAAGGTGTAGTGCGTGAGGTGGAGATTGTTGTGTATCATCCTGCCGGGGATGGCGCACGTTTTTGCCTCCCCAACAAGGCTGCCCATGACCTGCACCAACCTCTTTGCTAGCACCTTGAACAAAATCTATAACTTTGTGTTTAACAGAGTTATGGGCCTAAAGTTACCAATAATGTTACCCTTTTCCGGGTCATTTCTGATCAGCGTCACCAGCCTTGAGAATTCTCCCATTCTGCTGCTAGTTGGCATAGACGCTGGCCAGTAGGTGCCCGAACAAGTCTGGCATACTTTTGAAAAACTCATAGGACAGACCATCAAGTCCCGGCGACTTTTCCCGGGGGCACTCGGATAGTACCTCCATGACTTCCTTAGCCGTGATTGGTCCTTCGCAGTATTCGGCCTCTCATGCCGAGAGACGCGAGCCACCAGCCAGAAAGTCCCGAAGGGGCTCACCATGGTCCAGCGCCTCACTCCTCCCGCACAACTCGGCAAAATGCTTGTAAAAGACCTCACACATCTCATCTTGTCCTTCGATCAAACACTCCTGTCCATCGACCAAAGACCCAATTGCGGCATTATTGCAGTTCTGGGTCTCTACCGTGCAGGCTCACTCGGCAACGTTAATTCCCTCACGACTTAATGCACGTACTTTAGTCCGAACTCTACATCCTTTGTGTTTGGCTTTGAGGTGTCGGTCCAAGGCCGATCTTGCTGTTAAAACTTGGGATGCAGAACCTAACCTTAACGACTCTTCTAAGTCCTTGATTTGATCCCTTTCTACTCTAGTCTTATCTTAACTTAGCTTCTAGCTAAATCTAATCGATTCAAGTCGAATGGCTCGTTTGAAGGCAACCCACCACCTGTTATTCAACACGATGCCGGTTAATGCCCTCATGACTAACTCCTTCATCCGACTGCGGTATGCTTCACAAGACAAAATAATCTTGATTAGGTTCCCGTAGCCAGATCCCTGTGTATGTACTCTATCTATGTTGATCCTACACGTCACTAGCTTGTGATCCATGTAGGAGACCAGAACAAACTGTGGGCAATTAAATCTAGACTTATCTCTAGTATGAACTATTTTTCTATCTAAATAACACCTGAACGACCCGTCGCCATTACTCCAGCTGTAACGATCTGCCAGCTGAAATCGATGAGGCGTAAGTTTTTCTTCCTGTTAATTGAGCCAACACAATCCTGGCGTGCATCCAGGATAGCGTTAAAATCTCCTGACACCACTAATGTCTTCGATGTTACAAGAAAATTCTCTAGGCGTTGATAAAAATCAGTCTGTTTATTTTTAAGACTCGGCGCATAAAGCCAACCGACCTGAAGGCCTTATCTCTGTACTTCAAGTCAAGAACGACCAACGGACCTTCTGGATCTACAAAGATTGTACTTGTTTGCAGAGCTAAGCTTTTTCGGAGCAAGACCGCTACCCCTCCTCGGCCTCCGGTCTGGCTAGGAGACATGATTTTCTCATAGCCATTCAGGGGAGTCGAGAAAGCTTATAGTCTGTCTAACTTGGTCTCTGTAGCAACATTACATCTATGCTATGTGACCTGAGGTCGTTGCAGAAACAAGCTTGCTTCCACTTCGAACTCAGGCCACATACATTTAAACAAGCTAAGTTAAGAATAGATATCCATACGCAAAAAGGGGGTCAGGAACTTATCTGTTTTTAACAGGTGAAGGAGGGATCGCTCTTAGTGTTATAGAGCTCCCCTCCTCCTTGTTCTCTCTTTCCTTATCTACTAATTTAGGCATCTTACTTAATCTGTGGATGCCCTCCGGTCTTCTAGCTGACTGAATAGTTTCTCTTCTATACGTGCATAGTTTGTCTCTTTGAAAAGTTTTGTAAGTTGGTGTTTGTTTACTAGTTCGTGTATGTGGCTGTCTTTGGCATTATACTTGATAAGCACTGTCCTGTTTGTGGGGGTCGCGTGGGTAAAGGGGCGGGGTTTAAAGTTCTTTTGGTGTGTGATGTTACGCTTTTTGTTGAGGATGTGGGTTGGGAGGGAGTTGGGGACACAATAGTTCTCTTCCCCCGTTTCCAGGAGATGACTCCGCCTCCTGTTCGATGACCTACATATCGTCGCTAGGAGGGGGAATTTTTTCCGCATTCCTTGACTCTGCATTCAATTCTTCTCGTTCTTTTGTTGATTTCTCTTGTTCCTTCATTGGTTTTTTCCTTTGTTCTTACTTTTCTTCTCTTCTTTTTTTCTTCTTCATTTCTTGTCTGTGTTGGGATGGCCACGTTCTGTGCTCATATGGCCCATCTTCCCACACTTGAAACAACGTGGCTTCCTCCCCTCGGTTTGCACCCTTAAGACACCGTCTTCTATTAGCATTCTATCCGGAATTTGTTCTAGATCCTCCGGTGCCGCCTGAATTAATATTTCTATAGTTTGCCCTAGCCAGTTGGGAGGGGGAGTAATCTATAGTATGGAAATGTTATCTTCCGTTGAGTAACAAAGGGCAGCCACCACCCAGGCGGCGTCAATTTCTGGTGGTACTTCTTGTATCGTGATCAGGGACGTTCTACTTATACGCGATGGAAAGCAGATTAAGCTGCGACCTTGTGAGTCTTAGGGTACTTGACTGACCTAAATCTAAGTACGTTATACGCAACCATAGCCTATCTAGGACTACACTATCTGATGTGCTCTTCCTTTGTTAAGATAGCAGGATGTAATATTAGGGAAATTTGCCTTAATTCTTGTAGATCAGCAACTGCTTGAATGCTCCCTCTTCAGCTCTGTATATTCGATGGTTCTGGTATTGACCACAGAAGAGGCGAACGAAGAGATTTTGATCAAAGCACAACAGTCATTCTTACTCTGCTCTCATTGACGATATTCATTTTGGCAAAGTGTTTGAGGATTATTTAAGTTGTTGTTATGTTTGGGTTAAGTGAGACCATTAATGTTTTTAGGACGTTGTTGTAGTTATGCCGTAGGCTATAGTAACCCTTGCATATTCGAATAATCTTACATTGAGGTGCAATAAAATACGTTATTGGAGATAGGGGCTTAAATATTAAGACAATGGAGATACGTCCTTGCTGCTTATTTTGTGTGACGTCATCGTCTTTCAGTTATTTAGTTCTTTTGGTGTTGGTGGCTTTTATTTTAAAAAACCACTGATAAAGATTCACCCTGGAAATACAAAAGCCATTTCCCTACTGGTGAACATCGTTAAAGCGTCTATGAAGTATTATTAAATCAATACAATCTACAAAGAGAGAAGAAAAGAAAACTGGGAGATTGGACAGAAAGAGAAACCAAAAAACGCAAAAGCAACAAAAATATTCATAGTAACTCAATGGGATTCACTTAGACTGTTTAGAGTAACTAATTTACTTCGATTTTTTAAAGCAAATCAGTTTTAATTGGCAACAGATGTGAATGTGTGGGGGGGGATGTGTGTGGGGGGATGTGTGTAGGGGATGTGTGTGTGGGGGATGTGTGTGTGGGAGGATGTGTGGGGGGATGTGTGTGTGTGGGGATGTGTGTGTGTGTGTGTGCTTACGCGTGTTTAGCCAGTTGCAGCCAATAACAGTCAAAGTTGATCAATTTCTTTCACAAATCAGAAGCTTTTGGGCTGGCGCCTCAACAATGACGTGGTGAAGGAAATATCCATTTTTTTAACAGCTTAATTGATAAGAAAGAAAGGGAGGAAAAGGGGAAAAAATCACAGAAGATTAAAACCTACATGTTACTGAAGCCGAGAACGAATAAAGAAGATATGTCTGTAGTGATTTTTTTGTTGGTTTGAATATAATTCGTTTAAAAAAGTTTTGAAGACGTTTTACTATATAATTTATATAATTTTTAAAGTATATGGGATATACGATACACGATTTTGTAATCTGAAAATAGAAAAAAGAAAGAAATGAAGATGGTGAACTGTTATAATTCTTTGTGGTTTCAAATATTCTGTGTAAGTAAAATTGTATTGTTTGTGTGTGCGGATGTCTACACGTCAGTTTATAAAATGAATCAATTGGTGAAGGAGGAAAGAAAACTTTTGATATCTCTTCACAACTTCATTGAATCAGAGCGGGCTGAAAATACATCAGTGAGTAAAGATCTAATCAGGTAATTAATATCATCATCATCATTATTATTATTACTATTATTTCTTTTTATCCCAGGTTTTGTTTAAGCTCCTAGCGTCTTGCATGCATAGCGGGCTTGCTGCCTGCAAATTACGATTTATTCTTCTTCATTATCAGCATCATCATCATCATCATTATTATTATTATTATTCTTATTATTTATAAAGGCTGCGAGCTGCAAGAATCGTTTAGCATGCCGAGCAAAATGCATAGCGGTATTTCGCCCGTCGCTACGTTCTGAGTTCAAATTCCGGTGAAGTCGATTTTGCCTTTCATCCTTTTGGCGTTGATAAAATTAACTACCTGTTGAGTACTGGGGTCGATGTGATCGACTATCCCTATCCTCCAAATTTCAGGCCTTGTACCTATAGTAAAAAAGATTATTATTATTATTGCCTTGCACAGCTTCTAACGTTAAAGATTTACTACGGTGTAAGCTGTTCACTACCAGTGAACTAAGGTAACACCTCTTATTTTTCGAGCACCTTCCGGAGTATTCGAGCGTTTCCAAGCAGTGCTGTTTTCTGCAAGTGCTCCACCCTTACTGCAGCCCCTATTTGTTCCATGTACTTCTCAAGATTTTTACTCACTGTTCCCAGGGCTCCGACAATTATTCGTACTTCTACCACCTTTTTCATCGACCACAACTGCTTAACCTCTCAAGCTAACCTGTCATATCTATCGACTTCTCTTTCTTCCGTATCGCACACCTTGTTGTCAGCTGGGCATGCTATATCTATGATCCAGCATAGTTTGCTTTCTTTCTCAATTAAGACTATGTCTGGCTTCCTATTCTCTACCTCAAGGTCGCACTGAATCATTAAATCCCACAGGATATTTGCATTATCATTTTTGATGATGCCTTCGGGTTTATATTCGTACCAAGTTTTTGCTCTGTCAAGTCCATACTTGTGGCAAAGTATCCAATGCACAAACCTGGGTATATTATCGTGGCGTCTCTTATATTCCTTCTGGGCTAGTGGCGTACATTGGCTGGTAATATGCCATACGGTTTCACCATTTTGACCACAGATTCTGCACTTATCACTTTCTGATGTACTGTCAATTCTGTATATTATGTAGTTTGTTCTTAGTTGCTCTTCGGCAGCACAGACTAGAGCCTCCGTTCCTGGTTTTAAATCACTTTTAGTCATCCACAGCCATCTTTTTTCTCTGCCTATCTTATTTTCAACTTCCCTATGAAATTGTCCATGCATTCTTTTCTTTATCCACCTATTTTCAGTTTCATTTATTCTCAAGTCCTTGTACAGTGCTTTATCTTCGCAATCTTTTATCCTACACAGGTCTGACTTTCTTACTTCTAATAATAGCGGTTCTGTGGCATTTTTTTTACATAATGCGATGTTGTTTTCTTCTGCTCTAATGCTGTGTTCACATCCAATAAGTCCTCTTCCCCCTCTTTTTCTTGGTATATAAAGTCTGTCTGTGTCACTTTTTGGATGGAGTGTCCCATATCTAGTTAGCAACTTCCTTGTCTTTCTGTCTAAGTTGTTTAGTTTGTCTACTGTCCATGCGATTACCCCTGCTCCATATCTAAGGAGTGAAACCGCCCAGATGTTGATAGCTTCAATCTTATTCTGTCCGTTTAATTTCGACTTAAGGATCAGTCTCAGTCTGCGCAAGTACTCCACCTTAAATTTTTCTGTCATTTCATTCTCCATCAATTTATCCATTTCCAAAATCCCCAAACACTTATGGTCCGTCTCTTCTATCTGCTTCATAACTTCCCCCGACGGTATCGTTAGCCCGTCCATACATTTGATTTTGCCTCCCTTCAAGACTAACACACCACACTTTCTCAGTCCGAACTCCATTCTGATGTCAGCACTGAAAGTATACACCGTATCAACGAGGGAACTGACTTGGGATTCATCTTTACCATAAAGTTTGAGGTCATCCATGAATGGCTTTTGAATACATACCCAGCTTTTGCTTTCCTCAGAATCAGTGTTAGTGGCATCAAGCGCAGTACAAAGATCAGTGGGGACAGGCAGTCCCCTTGGAAGATGCCCCACCTGATTTCTACTGCCCCTAAACTTCTTCCGTATGCTGTCAGCTCCGTCCTCCAATACGTCATACTTTTTCCAAGTAATCGCTCAACATTCGATGCAATACCAAATAGGCTCATACATTCCATTATCCAAGAGTGTGGGATCATATCGTACACCTTACGATAGTCGATCCATGACGTGGCTAAGTTACTTTACCTCCTCTTGCAGTCTCTGAGTACAGTTTTGTCTATCACGAGTTGATTCTTGGTACCTATGCACTTACGCTTGCAACCCTTCTGCTCATGTGGCAGGACTCCATTTTTTTCCCAGTGTTCTGCGAGTATTCCACTCAATAATTTCCACATAAGTGGCAAACAGGATATCGGCCTGTAATTGTCTACCGTATTGCCCTTTTCGATGTTTTTCAAGCACAGCACTGTCCTACCCAATGTCAACCACTCTGGTGTTACTTGGTCGGCATTTAACAAGGTGTTGAGTTGCGCAACTATTTGTGCATGACATTCACCAAATCTTTTGATCTAGTAGCCTTGAACTCCCGGGGGCACTTCCAGTTGCTCTTTTTTTATTTATTTATTTATTTTTTGCTGATTTCCTTCACTTCCCTAACTGAAATGACTATTTCTGCCTGTTTGGGGCAGACTACTGCTTGTTTCAATTCTTACAACCATTCAGCATCCTTCTTGTGCTCCTTGTCTTTGCTCCAGATGTCACTCCAAAACCTTTGACTTTCATTGTTATCTGTACACTCTCCATTTATTTCTTTATAGAATCTCTTCTGATCTACTCTGAATAACCTATTCTGGTAGTAACACTTCATTCTTTGGTCGTATCTTACCATCTTTGCTTTCTTTGCAACGAGGCGCTGTTTCAGTTCCTCCATTACTACTTTCAGGCCTTTTCTTTTAATATTATATTTCCTTTTCAGCACCCTGTATTTTTGTTCGCTTTTAAGCTCTCCTTTCTCTTTTAGGTCTAACACAGAAATTTCCTTCAAGAGAATATCTAACCCTGCCTGTATTCTTCTTTTCCACCATGGATCTTTTCTTTTGTCACGCCCATTATATTTCTTTTTCTTGACATCAATACCCACGTTGGATTCTTTTTGGTTTGACGGGCAACATTTTTCATTTATGTTTTATGTAGTGTTTTTGGTACCGAAACACTTTCAAACTTCGTATTCTAGTATATTTTGTCTTATAGAACAGATAAATATTTTTGTATTCGAAGTTATTTCATGTAAAAAGTTGTATTTCGGTAATTTCAACCAATCACTGACGTCTATTGAGGTGAAAACAATTACTGCCGTAGAATATAAACAACCTAAACATAACGGTGTTATGGGATCTTTTCCCTTGAATAAAATTAGTGCCGTTGTTTGTCAACAACAACTATCGGCGGTACTGTTATTTATAACATCGTTCGTGCGTTTGTAGTTTAACATGAAATAACTTATTAAGAACTAATTTTTGTTAAGAAGGCTAAGAGAAAAAGATGTTTTATATGACAGATTCTACCAGTATCCCAAGTTTGAAAGTGTTTCGTTAAGAAAACAAGTGTTGCCCGTCAAACCAAAAAGATCCCTTGCCGTTGGGGATCTCTTAGCCAATCGGACAGTGCGATAGGTGGAACGTCCATTTTAGCTTTTTATAGAGAACTAGTAGAGGAAAAGTGTGATGACGTTCTTGGGGAGACCTTGGGTGTCGAAGATCGACTAGCCCGGGACTGATGGATAATTTTCAAAAATCTCTGGCCTGGCAGTGTTACTGGGGAGCTTTACCTGTTCGAGATAAACTTTACAGGCATGCAAATGCTGTCAGTCGAACATGTCCAAGATGCGCGCAGGACGACGAAATGGTCCTGCATGCACCCGTCCAGTGCCTGACCATTGCTGAGTTTATGTTGGTTTATGTCGAACACCTGCTGTCGCGTGTGGGACGGATCCGGTTGTCAACTGAATCCATCGGCATGATCATCCGCCGCCTTCCTTTAAGCGGGAAGGAATGGCTGTGTTTATATGCTTGGTGGCCATGGCAAAAGAGTCTATGTGTTGGACGAGATTGAAGGGGTTGAAGACACATATTTTGATCTTTGGCCCATCCCTGATCAACTTCTTCAAGTTTAACTTGAAAAGGAAAATAAAAGTAGAGAGGGAAGTGTTGTCTTCAAGTTAATTTGCTGAAAGATGGATGACAGTGGCGAGAATGATGCGGGTGAACGGGCCTGTCCTGAGTATACGCCTGTAGTTGGAAAAAAGAAAGGTAAAATGTATCTGCCCCAAAAGTCAGGGTAGCATGCTTTTTTTATGGGGTTTTTCCATGAGCAGCCCTCGAATGTCTCCTCCCTATTGAGGATCATACAATGTTGATTTTTTAAAATTTTATTAGTCTTGTTTACATGCAAAATCCTCTCAACAACACACACACGTACACACATACACATTCTTTGTTTTGTTCTGTGTTGTCCATAATGTTTTTCTTAATGTAAACTCTTGTGGTTAATAAAGAAATCATTATTATTATTATTATTATTATTATTGTTCAGTAGTTTTATTTTTATAACGTGCTTTCACTTCACTACCGAGCGCAGCTCTGTGCGCCTTGGGTATGTGCTGTGGTTTGCTGTGGTTTACTGTATTGAAAGTGTTTTGCGTAGAATGTGTGCAGTACCCAGTAGTGCAATTTTCTGTATGTTATATATAATTCTAAGTCCTGGTGTTTTTGTTATGTATTTGTCTGAATATTTTTTTATTATACCTAAGGCACCTACTATGATAGGAATTGTTTCTGTTTTTAGATTCCACATTCGAGTTACCTCTATTTCCAGGTCTTTGTATTTTGAAAGTTTTTCCATTTCTTTTAGAGAAACGTTGTCATCTGCTGGTATTGATACATCTATTAGAAAGCATTTTTTTTCTTCATGATCTTTGACAACTATATCTGGTCTATTTCCCTTAATTTCTCTATCTGTGTGTATTGGCATATCCCAGAGTATGGTTGCTTTCTCGTTTTCTGTGACCTTTTCTGGCGTGTGTTTATACCATCTTTTTTCCGTTGTTATTCCATAGTGTTGGCATAGCTTCCAGTGTATATAGGTCCCAGCTCTGTCGTGTCTGTGAATATATTCCTTCTTAGCCAGGACTGGGCAGCCAGAAATAATATGATTTATTGTTTCTTGTCCATCTCCACATATTCTACATATTTACTGAGATAGTAAAACATGAAGACAAGCGCAACACCTCCAACAAAAACGAAGCAAACAGAAATATCATTATTATTATTATTATTACTATTATTATTATTATTATTATTATTATTATTATTATTATTATTATTATTATGACTATTATTATTATTATTATTATTCAGTAGTTTTATTTATTTATTTATTTTTTTATAACGTGCTTTCACTTCACTACCGGGCGCAGCTCTGTGCACCTTGGGTATGTGCTGTGGTTTGCTGTGGTGCTCTTATGTTTACTGTATTGAAAGTGTTTTGCGTAGGATGTGTGCAGTACCCAGTAGTGCAATTTTCTGTATGTTATATATATTTGTAAGTCCTGCTATTTTTGTTATGTATTTGTCTGAATATTTTTTTATTATACCTAAGGCATCTACTTGATAGGAATTGTTTCTGTTTTTAGATTCCACATTCGAGTTATCTCTATTTCCAGGTCTTTGTATTTTGAAAGTTTTTCCATTTCTTTTAGAGAAACGTTGTCATCTGCTGGTATTGATACATCAATTAGAAAGCATTTTTTTTCTTCATGATCTTTGACAACTATATCTGGTCTATTTGCCTTAATTTCTCTATCTGTGTGTATTGGCATATCCCAGAGTATGGTTGCTTTCTCGTTTTCTGTGACCTTTTCTGGCGTGTGTTTATACCATCTTTTTTCTGTTGTTATTCCATAATGTTGGCATAGCTTCCAGTGTATATAGGTCCCAGCTCTGTCGTGTCTGTGGATATATTCCTTCTTAGCCAGGACTGGGCAGCCAGAGATAATATGATTTATTGTTTCTTGTCGATCTCCACATATTCTACAGTTACTTGTTATATTTCTTTTCATTATGTGTTTTTGGTAATTTCTGGTGGGGAGGCTTTGGTCTTGTGCAGCAATTAAAAATTCTTCTTCTTCTTCTTCTTCTTCTTCTTCTTCTTCTTCTTATTATTATTATTATTATTATTATTATTATTATTATTATTATTATTATTATTATTATTAATAATAATAATAATAAGGTGGCGAGCTGGCAGAATCGTTAGCACGCTGGACGAAATGTTTAACGGTATTTCGCCCGTCACTCCGATCTAGTTCAAATTCCGCCGAGGTCGACTTTGCCTTTCATCCTTTCGGGGTTGATTAAATAAGTACCAGTTACGCACTGGGGTCAATGTAATCGACTTAGTCCCTTTGTCTGTCCTTGTTTGTCCCCTCTGTGTTTAGCTCCCCTTGTGGCCAATAAAGAATTAAATTATTATTATTATTATTATTATTCAGTAGTCTTATTCTTATCACATGCTTTCACTGCACTATCGAGCGCAGCTGTGTGTGCCTTGGATATGTGCTGTAGGTTGTTGTGGTGCTCTTATTTTCACTGTATTGAAAGTGCTTTATGCGATGACTAGTAGTCCTACTTTCTCTATGTTATATACTTTCTGTATGTTCTATGTAAATCCTGGTGTTTTGACTATGTATTGGGTCATCCCATAAATAATGCGATGGGGATGAGATAAACTACCTGCATCAACTTACTATAAAAGCAGATAGTAATTTTATCTTGTACTTATTCTTAGTGCAAGTTTTGAAGAGTGCAGTTCGATTTTAACAGTTATTTTTTCAAAGGTATAATGGAAGTGACAAAGGAGCATATTCAACATATTTTGCTTTATGAGTTCAATAAAGGCAACAACACAATGGGAAATAAGAGGAATATTAATGCGGTATATGGGAATCAGACAATAGGCATAAGCCAGTGTCAACGGTGGTTCCAGAAATTCCAAGCTGGAAACTACAGCCTAGAAGATGAGCCTTGTCATGGAAGATCTGAAGAGCTCAACGAGGACGTCCTGCAAACCCTGGTGGAACAAAATCCCATCATAATTGTTGAGGAACTAGCAGAGAAGCTTGGATTTGGTCATTCAACCACTCATCAACACCTGTGTGCCATTGAAAAAGTCAGCAAATTGGGTCAATGAGTTCTTCACAAACTTTCCGAGTCTAATTGCACGCAGAGAGTGAATGTGTGCTATTCTTTGCTGTCACGTCTTATGAATGAACTTATTATTATTATTATTATTATTATTATTATTATTATTATTATTATTATTATTATTATTATTATTATTATCATTATTATTATTGAGTGAGAGAGCAGTGCATGCTATCAAAGTGACACTGGGGGTAACCTTCCAATCAGTTAAGCTAAAAAGCCATAGGGCCTTGTGCCTGGAATAGAAAAGATATATATGAGAGAGAGAGGGTGGGAGAGGGAATGGAAGGGAGAGAGAGGGGGAGAAATAAGGGAGATAGAGAGAGATGTGTGTCCGTCCCACAACTTGACAACTGGTGTTGGTTTGTTTATGACTCTATAATATAGTGGTTCAGCAAAAAAAGATTCAATAGACGAAATGCCTGTCTTTGTTAGAGACCAGCTTGAGTTCTGCTAAGGAAAGAAAAACTTCATTAAATCTTGCTCCTACACACACACACACACATCATATATTAAATATATATATATATATATATATATATATATATATATATGAGTGTATATACATACATACATACAAACATACATACATACATACATACATACATACATACATACATACATACATACATACATATGTGCAACAATCTAAGGGAATGAATGTATGTGTGTGTACATGTCTGTGTACATATGTAAATGTGTGTTAGTGAATTGAACAATATAATCTCTAAGTGCAATATGCATGGCTACATTTAAGCCTTAGCCTTCAACATTTCTATCCAAATGGAGTTTTGACCCAATATTTAAATGCTATTATTTTTAGCTTTATCTGCTTTGAGTTCTACAGTTAAAGTGGATTATTTCAAGTTTTCTCAAAGTTTCTGAATTCTGATGACGTAAACAACATACAATTCTTGCTGGTATGAACAAAGCTCCTAATTGGTGAATATCAAAGTATTGCTTTGGTCCAGTGGTAGAACGTCCATTAACTATTAGAGAGGATGTGAGCTTGTGTCCCATGTGTAGACTTTGTCTTTTCTCTAGCCAAAAAGAATTTTAAACCAGTATTTACATGCTGTTTTTTACATCTTTATTTACAGTAAAATTAATTATAAGTGATGTTTGTTTGTATTAGCAATATACCTGGATAGACTTTGTTTTATTCCAGCTTCTTGAATGAAACACAAACACAAAACACAAAGTTGGGAAATACGACAAACTACACAGCTAACCCATTGAATGCATATTGCATGTTACATCGGATTCATAATAGATGGAGTGAGATGATGGTGAAATTAGACTGTGACAACTGTGAACACAATAACAACACTAAAGGTCAGTCTTTATTCTGATACTTGTTAGAGTAGGTGTTGTGGGGAGAATTTGTGGTATAAGTAGAGAAAATGGCTGACAAAGTGGGAGACTGCAGTAAATGAATAGAAAATAAAAATTGGGGCAAAAGTACAGAGAACTTCCCACAACTAGTTCACTGTACTCTTTCAGCCTATTTTACTAAATAATACTTGTCTGCAGCTGCTGATCAGCATTGTTCTCTTTGGATTCTGTTCAACTGTATACGCACACACACACACACACACACACACACACACACACACACACATACACATCGAAGATTGTAAGGAATGGAAAAGGTAAATAAAGATTACATATGTTTAATAGCTAAACTGTTATGTGTTATGTAACTCATAACATATACAAAGACCATTTAGCTAATCCTCAGACCTGAATATTGGCTAAATGGTTTTTGTACAGGTTACAAGTTATGTAACACATAAAGTTTAGTCATGAAACATATGTAGTCTATATTTAACTTTTCCATTCCTTACATTCTTTGATATTTATTTGCATATTGTCCACCACTTTATTATATATTGTCCACTTTTATCATCAACACTTCCTTTGTACATGCTTGATGCCTACTGACTTTCAGTATCAGAATCTTTTGGGATTGCACTACTCTACATCTGCATGTAAGTATATATGTATATATGTAGGAATGTATTTATGTATGCATGTGTGTATGTAATGAAAATATTATTTCTGAATTTTTGTAGTTGCCAGTGTGATTATTTGGTTGAGTTGATGTTGATGGACTGAACACAAATTCGTTGAGATTATAAATACAAAATTATTTATTTTTATCATTAACAAAATGTGTGTTGTCATTACTAGACAAACAGCTTTTTCACCAAATGTTGAATGATTTATTTTTTTATTATTCTTTTATTCTTTTACTTGTTTCAGTCATTCTGACTGCAGCCATGCTGGAGCACCACCGTTAGTCGAACAAATTGACCCCAGGACTTATTCTTTGTAAGCCTAGTACTTATTCTATCGGTCTCTTTTGCCGAACTGTTAAGTTACAGGGTCCTCTCAGGGATTGATGTAATCAATTTATCCCTCCCCTGAAACTGCTGGCCTTGAGCCAAAATTTTAAATCAATATTTTTAGCTAAATTTGTATAAAAATATACAAATAACATTTTATAAAACTCTGGAAACTGAAAGAAACTTGTCATAGCATAATAATGTCTAATCCAAGTTATGAATGTCATAAATATATTTTGTGGACAGGAAGCTTGATGAACTATTATTGTCAGCCATTTTAGGTATTCATAGGAAGAGAACACTTGTTGTTGCTGTTATTGTCATCATTACTATTTTGTTTAACTTCATGTCAGCCCTGACTGAGTAAACCTTTGATAAAAACCTATTTAGCTATGTCCAACCTGTGTTACCAGGTGTAGTGTACTGAAAGCTATATTATCTAATGAGTCCTTTCTATTTTTAATATTGTAGGGTGAGTTTTAAGGGAAATTTAGCTGTTATTTCTTGCAGGTCAAGAGGCAAAGCAAAGGTTGACTACTTGACACCAATTCTAACAATTTCGTATAACCAGATTTATTGAAAGAAAATGGATTAGCTGATGTTGATAATGTTTCTATTGTTAAGTAGTCAGTTTTCATCAATGAACTTCTATCTATCATGTTAAAGGAACCATTAGCCATGAAATATCCAGCAACAGCAGCAGTAGTAGTAGTTATATATTAATGACTACATTGCCCAATGTAGTCTTTGCTTTTTAAGACATTAAGGTGTGATCTGATGGAGATTTGGTTACTCTTTCTAGTAGAGTAAGTCCTCTCAGTTGAAGCTTCATCACTGATTTGATGCCCTGAAATGTGTCCTATTAGTTATGGAGCTACCAATAATGACTATTTAATACATTTAATGTGTTAGAAATGAATCAGTTTGTTTGGTTGTTCTTTTTTTTTTTCAATTTAGTGGAGCCCATTCCTTTATACTTTATTGACAAAACCAGAAATCTTGGATAAGTGTGGTGAGGTGACTCAACTAGAATTGAACAAACATTGCAAATGCCAGATGTGAGGAATTTTTCACCTCACTGTTAGGTTCATCATTTTGTGATGACTACCACATAGTTAAACATTTTTTATATGAGCCATCTGTGAGTCTTTTTGTGATGACTTGACCTGCAAGAAATAGTAAACAAATCTCCTCAAATCTCACCCTGCTATCTTCAGAGAAAAGAATGAAGAATACTAACTACTGCTTTTGTAGGTGCTCCATTGCTGATGAAATCTCAATAAAGAATTGAAGCTGATCCTGCTGGTCCCTCTTTTTCTGTCCACAGAGATATTTTATAAAATGTCTGCTAATCAAACAACTGCTATAAATTGGTATCAGAATATCCCAAGTTTAATGTCCCATCTGTTGGAGCATTTTATTCCTATATTAGACTAATATGTGTCATATAGAAGAGTGACAGGTTAATTTAGTCATTGGTCTGATTTATTCAGTAGCAATGACCAAATGCTTATTGTTAACAATATCATTCTCATCAACAAAAATACAATCTTGAAGAGAAAGAACTATCTTTGGAAAATAGTTGATCCCACTTTTTCAATCCATGGGGAAATTTTATAAACAAGACAACTGTGTAGAACTGTCCTGTGTATTTAACTAAGTTTAGTTTACATACACAGTGTTCAAACAACTAGATACTTTACATCTGAAAATATAAACACTGGCTAGTTACAATTGGACTGCCTATGTTCAACCAAGACAGACTTAGACTAATGAACAGCAAAATAACATGTCTGTCACTCTGTCTTCATCAAAACTTTATTACTACCTTGGCTGTCTTTATTGGAACTTCCTAGTTTTCATTTCTGAGCTTCAAAATCTTCATCCTAATTCAAAGAATTGTAAAGACTTATTTGAACAAAGATATAAAAATTGTATTTTGAATGACTTACATGTTTTGTTAATTTTTCTATCTATTTGTGACAGAATTTATCAAAAAATACAAAATGGTTCAAGAACAATTGTGGCCAACTAAAAAAGATGTTACTGAAGCAGCTTTAGGCTTGTTTAGGTAAGATTTTTATCCACTATATTTTGAGTGAAGAGAATGTTATATTGGATATAAACAGAGTTGTTAGAATTCCTGACAAAATGCATTGTGGTATTTATAATACAGCAGCATCTACTAAACAGTCAAATAGCAACCTATCAGAACCATTTTGAATCTCACAGTTGGTTAGTGGAAGAAAGTGTCTTTTTACATCATTCTTGTTTGTTTAGTCTCTTGAACCATTGCTGAGAAGCTGGAGGTGTTTGAGAGGGGACATTCCACTTTAACTTGGAAGTGGAGACATCCATATTGCAATCCATGGACAATATCACCATGATTTTTTGAGTCGCCATAGAAATCAAGATGGTTACTATGGTAATAAATTGAGGTAGTGGTATAAGCTTGTGCACTTGCAGCTTGGCACCTGAACAGGTATATCCATGCAAGCTAGCATCATGGATTGCAAGACTGAAGATCTTAAGATACTTGCAGTCTGGGTCAAGCCGAACATTCAAGGATATGAACTGGGATAAAATTATGAGCATGGCAGTCAATCTTAATCGGAAATGGACAAGTATGAGGTCATCTCCGAAATGTTGAGTAAAAGTAGCAAACACATACATCACTTCCATTATTTATTACACCCCCAACCATTGGCCCATGATCCATTTTTTTTTCTATAGCTATGGGGAAGCATCACTTTCTTTGCTTCATGTAGAAGGAACATATTTCACTTGAAGGTCTATCGACTGTTCACACCTTCTGCACTGAAGGTTCAGTATTTTGTGTCTGGTGATATGATGATATCATCAGCCATAGTGGACTAAACTGCTAAAGAAACTGCAACATCTGCACAGATATCTAGATAGTAAGAAGGTGTGGTCACTGTTTCTGAGGCACATTTCCCCTGATACTCATGAAGAGATGACCAAGATTAGGTGTCTGGCCCCTAGAATGTTCTCAAACATTCACAGTTCTCTACAAGTTGATCAATGGGAGTCAATGGTATGTCAAACATTTTATATTCTATAAAGACTTAGTGTAACTAACTAAGCCTATCAACTTAAAAACATTTTGTTTTGTGTTTAAATTAGAGACATCTATTATTATTAAAGGGCTATTGATTGTCAGAATCATTGCAACTTGAGAAAAATACCTTTAGATATTTATTAACATCTCTTCACATTCTGAGTTCAAATCTGACTAAGGTGAACTTTGTCCTTCATCCTTTCAAGTTGATAAAATGAAGTACCAGTCAAGTACTGGAATCAAAATAATCAACTATACCCTCCCATTGAATGTATATACTTGTGTCTCTTTTAAAATCAATATTGTTAGAGTGGTGGTTAACAGAGTTGGTAAAGATACTTTGTGGTATTTAAATATATTCCCTTCAGCCAAAGTCAACATTGCATTTCGTCCTTCAAGAATTAATAAATAAAGTACCAGTGAAGTACTGAGATCAATAAAATCAATTTACTCTCCTCTGAAATATTGTACATTTGTGTTTTTGTGTTTATGTTAAAACTATTGTTGTTGTTATTACTATTATTATTATTATCATAATTATTTTACTTCTCAGAGCTCTTGGTCTTACTTGCTCTGGTTGATTCTGTGAGAGTGGACAGCAGCCTGTTGTCAGAGGTCTCACTGGGTCTGTTTCTGCAAATCATAACCTTTGGCACATAAATGTTAACTTATCATCGAAGACTCTCAACGCCCAAACATCAATCTCAAAATCCTAGCTGTCCCCAACACAACAGATTTTTGGGCCTGCTCTGACCTCATGTCAATTCCAATTTCTCTGACATATTTCTCAAACGTTGTTGTTAGTGCTCTGAGTACCCCAACAACTACTAACAGTTACACTCCTCATTGCTCACATTCTTGCAATTTTATCTTATTTTTTTACTTTTGCTTATTTTGCCTATTCACATCTATCATTCTGTCAGATTGGATGGTGAAGTTGCAGAGGAGTGAGATGTGATCATTTTCAAGCACTGGAAGTGGTTTGTGTTCCCACTGGTTTTTATCATGGGGCAGGTCCAGGTTTTTACAAATTACCCAATGAATATATTGTGCTGCTTTATCATGCCTGTTGAGATACTCTGTAGGCACAAGAAGACTGCACATGGAGACAACATGATCAATGGTTTCATTTTGTTGTTGACATACACAACATGTTGGTCTACTGCCATTCTTTAATATCTTGGCCTGGTAGTTCCTTGTGGGTAGGCATTGATTTTGGGTTGCTGTGATAAACCCTTCTGTTTCTAATTTTAAGTCAGAAGACACTAACCATTGATGAGTAATGGCTTTGTCAACATCGGCGCTATTAGCTCTCTTTGGGTATTGCGATTGAGAGGTTTTTCTTGCCATTTATCAGTCAGAATATCTAAGGCAGCAGTTTTAGCACGGGTTTTCATACGCTTACTTTTTCTGTGCTTGTTTCTTGTACGTCTAATTCTGGAATTTGCTGTATTTGGAATTCACTTAGATATTCCTTTGCTTGTTTTGTTACTTTCTTGTTTTCATTCTTTAAGACAAGTTTTAACATCCAGTCATCAGAGATTTTCAGGTAGTTGTTTAGGCCAATTGTGGCAATCTTCATCGTTAATTCCAGTTAAGTTCATCGCCACCCTCTTTTCTTGGCAGGTAAAGTCATTTTATTATTATTATTATTATTATTATTATTATTATTATTATTATTATTATTATTATTATTATTATTATTATTATTATTATTATTATAAAGGTGGCAAACTGGCAGAGTTATTAGTGTGCCAGGCAAAATGCTGAGTGGTATTTCATCTGCTGCTACATTCTGAATTAAGATTCCACCGAGGTCTACTTTGCCTTTCATCCATTCAGGGTCGATGAAATAAGTACCAGTTGAGTATTGGGATTAATGTGATTGACTGTCCCCCTTCCCACAAAATCCAGGCCTTTGCCTATAGTAGAAAGATTTATTATTATTATTATTATTATTATTATTATTATTATTATTATTATTATTATTATTATTATTATTATTATTATCATTATTATTAAGGTGGTGAACTGGCAGAATCATTAGCACACTGAACAAAATGCTTAGAAGCATTTTGTCTCTGTCTTCACATTCTGAGTCCAAATTCTGCCGCAGTCAACTTTGCCTTTCATCCTCTCGGGGTCAATAAAATAAGTACCAGTTGAAAACTGGGGTTAATTTAATCAACTTACCCCTCTCCTACATTTGTTGGCCTTGTGCCAAAATTTGAAACCGTTATTATTGTTGTTGTTGTTGATGATGATAATGATAATGTTATTATAACTTTCAGATTACAAAATATTTATTCTCTGAATTTAACTGAGCTGCTGCAGGGTCGTATTGCCAACACTCAAACAGAACCAATGACAGCTAATGATGTTCTAAAGTTAATTGAAATAGCTAATGAGCACGATATGGTTTATGAAGAAATATTATGGCTTTTGGCACTGGATGAACTTTACAGAAAGTCAAAAATTGAGAAAGGAACTGTAGAACAGAACCAAATATATCGAACCATTGCCAGTGCTTATTCAATGGTAAATAAATAGAAGCTTTGTTCATTCCAGCATATTTTAGAAATATTTGCTACACTGTGAGGATATAAATGGGGACACTGACTACATGTATGTATGTATGTATGTATGTATGTGTGTGTGTATGTATATATGTATGTATGTATGTTTTTTCCTGCTTTTTCTAAAAAAAAGTGCTTCAAAGATACACTCAAAGCCTCACTTAAGTGCTTTCAGCTCAGCCAAGACTCCTGGAAAATGTAGGCACAGGTCTGCCCTGCCTGTTGTAGCTGCACCAATAGAGGTGCCACCTCCTACGAACAGAACAGGGTTGCAGGAGCACAAAGAAAACATGAGCTGCACAAGTCCAGATGCAACTCATTGCTTTCATTCCCAGCAAACCACCAGTGCCAGATCTGCAACAGAACTTTACAAGCAAACATTGGCCTGATCAGCCATGGCTGGATGCACCATGTGATGTCCTGGTCATCATTGACAATGATGGATGAACATTATGTATGTATGTATGTATGTATGTATGTACGTATGTGTGAGTGTACATGTGTGAGTGTACATAGGTGTGTGTGTGTGTGTGTGTCTGAATGTGTCTGTGTGTGTACTTGTATGTGTGACTGTGCATACTCTTGCCTTGACATCATGTAATGGTTCTAAACAAGCATCATCATCATCATACAAGCAATATTCGTTGTTTCCAGTCTTCTGTAAAAAACATGTCTGGTCATAAGGAAATATTACCTTGCTTGGAAACAGGTGAAAATTAGTGACAAGAAGGGTATTCAGCTGTAGAAAATCTGCCTCAATAAACTCTGTCTGATGCATATGAGCATGGAAAATTGAATGTGGATGTTAAATGATAATTATGAAAATGAGAATATTCATTTTGATGATGATGATAATGATGATGATGATGATAATGATGATGATGATGATGATAATGATGATGATGATAATGATGATGATGATGATAATGATGATGATGATGATGATGATGATCAGGATGATAATGATATTAGACATAAAACAGTGGATTAGAATTTCAAAAAATTACTATTTCTTTTTTCTTATTGTATTTCTAGTATGGAATGCCATGGGTTTCACTGGATTACATTGAGAAGTGTCTGAAAATAAGTAAGTTGTTAGTTTTAATATCTGTTTGTAGTAAACACATCAGTTGTAGTGTGCAAGAGTGAAGATTGTGCTTGTATAGCCATGTGATGCATATGGACAAAGACAACTGCATAAAGAAGTGCCAATCTCTAATTGTGGAGGGAACCTGTGAAAGGGGTAGACTCAGGAAGATGTGTAATGAAGTCGAGAAAAGATCTTCAGACATTAGGCTTCACAAAGATGACAAGAGACCAAGAGTTCTGGCAATTTACTGTGCTTGATAAGACTTGGCAAGCTAAGTAAAATTGTAGCCATCCATACATACAAGCATGTCCTTTGTGGCCATGCTCACCACATCCACTCTCAGCCAAGAGGTCCTTGTCTTATGAGCTTGTGGGTGGTGGTGCCACATGAAAAGTACCCATGCCAGCGTCACATGAAGAGCACCCATGCTGGTGCCATGTAAACACTCATGTGCTGGAGCCATGTGAAAGCACCCATGCTAGTGCCTTGTAAGAGGCACCCAGTACACTCCATAAAGTGGTTGGTGTTAGGAAGGGAATCCAGCCATAGAAATCATGCCAAAACAGACAATTGGAGCCTGGGCAGCTCTCCAGCTGGCTAGCTCCTTGTTAAACTCTCCAGCCTATGACAGCATGGAAAATGGACATTACATGATGATGATGAAGATAGTATCATATGTATATAATGTGTGTGTGTGTGTGTGTTTCTACATGTATGTATACATACATACATATATATATATATATATATATATATATATATATATATATATATATATACACACACACATACACATAAGACATGTAAAAATTGGTATATAAATAAATTCTATATTTGTATGTTGTCGTCATCGTCATCATTATCATCATCATTTAATGTCCATTTTCCATGCTGGTATGGATTAGATGGTTTGACCAGAGCTGGAAAGGCCAGGAGCTGCATCAGGCTCCAGGGTCTGTTTTGCTATGGTTTCTAAAGCTGGACGTCCTTCCTAATGCCAGTTACTCCTCTCAGTGTACTGGCTGCTTTTTATGTGACACCAGCACCAGTGCTTTTAACATGGCACCAGCACAAGTGTTTTTTATGAGGCACGAGCACCGGTATCAATTCTCCTGTGGTGGATGGATCTTCTCAAGTACAGCAATGAACCAGATATCTCAGTCCTTAATTATCTTCTTTGTAAAGCTCAGTATCTTGAAATAGACCTTTAGTACTTTGTTCCAGGTCTTCCTTGGTCTCCCTCTTCCACTTTAAGTGATCAGCATTTCTGTATGCAACTGTCTACATCCATATGCACCACATGACCAAACCAGTGCAATCTTTTCTTTTACACACTGCATCTAATTCCTCTCATGCCTGACTTTTTCTTCAATACACTAGTGATCTGTCACACATGTACACTGACATTGCACATCCAGTGAAGTATAGTAGCTTTATCCTCTCTAACCTTCACATATTTTCTGTATTCAAGGCCCACATCTTACTACCTTGTAGTATTGCATCACAGAATCTTCCTATCACTCAGACAGAGAGACCTTTGGTTGCCAATAGAGGTAAAAGCTCTCTGAATTTTCTCCATTCTATTCTTATTCTAGCAATTACACTTTCCATGCACTCCTCTACCGCTAATTAGGTTCCCTAGGTAGCAGAAATTGTCCACTACCTCCAAAGAGCCTCCAGGGAATTTGAGAAAATCAATTTCCCAAGTATCTGTAGCTTTTACTGCTACTGTGCATCTTCCACATACGAACACTACTTTCTCTGATAACCTTCCTATTATTCCACTGCACTTCTTATGTGCCTTTAGCTTGCACTGGGTATTCCATATGGAATTCCTAAACCTTTTCTACATACTGAGCAGAGCCACATACCTGTCTGTTTTCTTGCTGTTTTCTTATTAAGTTAATCTTAAGGCCCTTATATTCCAGGTTTTTCTTTCACACCTGGAATTTCTTTTCTACTTCTGTGATAGAATTCACTATAAGAGCAAGATCATCAGCATATAACAGTTCTTGGGAATAGCCAGTCTTAAATTTCTGTTATGGCTTGGAGGATGATGATGAATAGGAGGGGACTGAGAACTAAATCCTGACGAATGCCCACCTCTACACTAAATTCATCGCTATACTCATGATTAACTCTCACCCTACTGACAGAACCTCTGCACATGGCTTGTATGACTTTCACAAGCCTTTCATCTACCCCTAACTTCCTCAGATCCCACCATATCACACAGTGGGGTACACTGTCAAATGCTTTCTCTAAGTCAACCAATACCAAGTACAATGATTTATTCTTGGCTAAAGTATAATAGTTTATTCTTGGCCAAAGTACAATGGTTTATGCATATATAGATATCGTATTTATGAGTGTGTGTGTGTGTGTGTGTGTGTGTGTGTGTGTGTGTGTGTGTGTGTGTGTGTTATATCAAATGTGCTACAGGTGTCATGTAATTACTTCTCAACTTCAGGAATTCACTTTTTGCAAAGTCAGTGTCAAAGATGACGTCTACAGCAATGAGTAATGGTTCCTTTATCTATATGATGTTCCTCTGTAAAGCCTTGCTTTCTCAAAACTATTTTGTCCTTGAAGTGTTGAGTATTGGCCAGTATTGGCCTTCAGGCACTCAACCTTATATTTGAAGAAACTGATCAAGCCTGGGAAATATATTTACCTCTGAGAGATTTCAGTGCCAGTTTGTGATTAAAAAAACTGAATGTTTCTTTATTTTTCCTTGCTTTCGACAAGGAGAGAGAGAAAATATTGAACAAATGAAAACTGTCACAAAAAGCTGCACACTTTATAAAGTTGAGCATTTTTTAATGCTAAGACTATTCCTCTCACAAATGTGATGTGATTCCATGTTCAACTGATCACCTACCATACTTAGTTGCTATCACAAATTTAGAGTATGTTTAAATTATCATTAGTCTCAGGGTAGCCATTAAATTATATAGTTTTCATTATTTTTCCTTCATTAAATGCATGAAGTTTACATATTTTTGTTTTGCAGTAGTAATTAGTGCTTGTTTAAAATAAATTTGCATCAAATATTAAAAAATATCTGTTTATAGCTTTATAAATATCTGTTGTTACTAAGGAAAAAGTACAGATAAACAAAGAGGTTGACATAAAAATTTGACAAAAACATCTCTCTGCTATAAAAATCTTTCTTTCAGTCAAATACTTTAATGAATGGTTGTTCGGAGTCTCATAAACATTTTCTGTGACAGAGGCACCACAGAAGATTTCATCTGGTGCACTGGTTCTCAATTAATTCTTTTCTTTTATCTTTTACTTGTTTCAGTCATTAGACTGCAGCCATGCTGGGGCAACACCTTAAAGAGATTTTAGTCAAACAAATCACCCCCAGTACTTTTTTTAAGCCTGGTACTTATTCTATCAGTCTCTTTTGCTGAACTACTAAGTTACAGGGATGTAAACAAACCAACACCAGTTGTCTAGTGTGGTGGGAGGGACAAAACACAGGCACAAAGATTCACACACACAAGTATATACATATATTATATATATATATATATATATATATATATATATATATATATATATATATATATATATAATCATCATTGATTAACATCCGTTTTCCATGCTGGCATGAGTTGAATGGTTTGACTGAGGTCTGGAGAGCCAGCGGTTGCACCAGGCTCCAAGCTGGTCTGGCAGAGTTTCTACAGATGGATGCCCTTCCTAACGCCAACCACTCCGAGAGTGTACTGGGTGCTTTTTACATTCCACCGGCACAGGAGCCAGTGAGTCGGGCCTGGCAGCAATCACATTCGGATGGTGCTCGGATGGTACCTTTGACATGCCATTGGCATGGGAGCCAGCCAGAGGGCACTGGCCCCAGCTACGACAATGGTTTTACTTGACTCGACAGGTCTTCTCAAGCATATCATATTGCCCAATGCATTAGGAGTATTTTTAACAGGGCTGGATGTCTCACTTTAGTTGCCATCTCACTTTAGTTGCCCGGTCTTCTCAATCACAGTATATCTCCAAAGGTCCCAGTCTCCTGTCGTTGCTTCTATGAAGCCCAATGTTCAAAGGTCATGCTTCACCAGCTCACCCCATGTCTTCCTGGGTCTACCTCTTCTACAAGTTCCTTCTACAGTTAGGGAGTGGCACTTCTTCACACAGTTGTCCTCCTTTATACATAACACATGACCATACCAGCGCAGTCTTCTCTCTTGCACACCACATTTGATGCTTCTTATACCCAACTTTTCTCTCGGGGCACTTATACTCTGTCATGTATGCACACTGATATTACACATCCATAGCCATATTTCACTGCTGTGTAGCATGGCAGTTCGCACACGTGCATCATACAGTCTACCTTTCACCCTGAGCGAGAGGCCTTTAGTTGCCAGCAGAGGTAGGAGCTCCCTGAACTTTTCCCAGGCTATTCTTACTCTAGTCACTACACTCTCGGAACAACCACTCCCACAACAGACTTAGTCGCCTAGGTAGCAGAAGCTATTAACTACTTCTAGTTTCTTCCTCTGGCATGTGATGGAATCTTTGTCTCCAATTCTGGCAGTGACTCGGCTATTAGAGCAAGGTCATCAGCATAGAAGAGCTCCCAGGAACAGCCTGTCTTGAATTCCTCTGTTATTGCCTGCAGGACTATAATGAATAAGAGGGGGCTGAGGACTGATCCCTGGTGAACTCCTACTTCTACTCGGAATTCTTCACTATACCTATTGGCAACCCTCATCTTACTGACAGCGTCCCTGTGCAGAGCTTGTACAGCCCTTACAAGCTACTTGTCTATTCTCAGTTTCCGCATTGACCACCAGATAAGGGATCAGAGAACCCTGTCAAAGGCTTTCTCCATGTCAACAAAAGCCAAGTACAAAGGTTTATCTTTGCCTCACCGGAAGTATAGCATCAGTGGTGCTTCTGCCTGGCACAAAACTGAACTGCATCTCATCTAGGCTAACTCTATCCCTAATTAGTTGGGCTATGACCCTCTCTGTAATTTCCATCACCTGATCCAATAATTTGACACCCCTGTAGTTATTCCTATCTAAAGCATCACCTTTCTCCTTGTAGCAGCTGACTATGGTACTGCTACACCAGTCATTGGGTATGACTCCTTCATGAACTACCTGATTTACGATGTGGGTAACAAGCATCCAATATTAAGCATCCCATATTAAGCATCCCATATTAAGCATCCCAGCAGTGGTTCCTGATGCACCAGGTGCTTTCCCTGTCTTGATATCCTTAATTGCTTTATCTACTGTCAATTTGGATAGCTCAATTGGGTCAACCTTTGGCAGACTCTCCTCCTCCCATTTATTCTCCACATTCAGCAACCTTTCATAATGGCTTCTCCAAGCCTCTTTCTTTGCAGAATCATTAAACGCAAGGGTACATTCATCCATGTGGACACATTTCTCTCCTATGACATCACAATTTTCTCTCACACACTGTCTTGCAATCCGAAAGACTTCGGTTCTCTGGTCCTCCCGTCGCTGAACATTGGCAAACTTCTTTTCTGCTACTCCCTTGGCTATATATACCTGTCTCTTAGCTTCCCTTTTAGTTATCTGACACATTCTCCTGCTGCCCCCGCTCTTCTAGGCATATATATATATATATATATATATATATATATATATATATATATATATATATATATATATATATATATATATATGTATGTGTATATTTACGATGGGCTTCTTTCAGTTTCTCTCTACCAAATCCACTCACAAAGCTTTGGTTGACATGAGGTTAACGTAGAAGACACTTGCCTAAGGTACCCTGCAGTGGGACTGAGCATGGAACCATATTGTTGGGATGCAAGCTACTTACCACACAGCCATGCCTGTGTCTATTTAATTAGTACTTAAGTATCTAGATAATTTTGTATTTCAACATGCATAATAATCTATAGTACTTCTATAATAATTGAATCATTAACTTGTTAAATTAATTAATGAAACAACTAGGTTTACAAATATTTGAAAGGAGGCACTGAACAAAGAAGTTTAAGAACCTCTTCACCAGATTAAGTCTTCAGTGATACTTCCATCACACCACAAAATGTTCATTAGACACATGACCACTCACATACAGAGGTTGATGGAAAGGGATTATTGTAACAGAAATATTCATTGTCAAATTTTTACGTCAATCTCTTCAAACCCCACTCCACTCTTCCACTTGTTTACCTGTATTTTTCCTTTAATGGCCCATTGTAATAAATATTTATAAAGTTTGATCATTCTCATTCAGAAACAAATGACAAAGGTTGTCAAAGAGAAAAGACATTTTTGCAAAAGAAGTTGAAAAGTATTCCTGGGAGCAAAAGAACTAAAATATTTGAAAAACCCATCAATTCCACCAGCAGCCAATATCAAGCGTTATGTCGAGGGGAAGACCTATTGGTAATTTTCTTCATTTTGTTTTCTCCAATTAGCCTTGTTTATAATCTGTAGCTGTTGTTATTGTTAGTTTTCAACTATTATTTGGAGTAACTCTACATTAAGGAGTGAAATGTACAATTTCCCGTAATTCAGACCACCTCCTAGTCCCAGCAGACAAAATGGAAAAGGCATGGCCTCAGAGGATGGCAAAGAAGTGTTGGATCAGCCACTCTAAACCATGGGGCTTGCACTTGCAGATTGCAATCTCCGCCCTCATAGCAGTGAACAGGGGTGTGGTCTGGGGGCCGAGAACAGTGGAAGTCTCCATTACCACAGGCTCGACCATAAATCTGTCAGAGAGTGACTAATACTTTGATAAAGTCATTATTGTAGTTTAGATCCTGTTTAGAACCATGGCACATTGGTAACTAATCAAGTGACTGGGTGTGATTCACATATCCATTGTTCTAGACATTCATCACCCCCCCCCCCCGACTGATAGAGGACCATATTGTACTCTTCATAGGGTGGTTCATTGTATGGTGTACAGAATAGTGGGCTGAGAAAATTACTTTTATACAGGTGTAGGCGTTGGCTGTGTAGAAAAAAGCAGTTTGGACTGACTAGAAGCAATAATTATTGTTGTTGCTGTTGTTGTTGTTGTTGTTGTCATTTAACCCCAGGTCAACCCTCATTGAACAGATCTTTAATGAAAGGCATTCCTTGTACTCATTCTATAGCTATGGAACCACATGCCATCCATTTCTCTCTATCCTGCTGCTCTTCACCCTCATCTACTGTCAATCAGTATTTCCTCTTCAACTTATCTTTTATCTATCACTTGTTTCAGTCATTAGACTGCAGCCATGCTGGGGCACAGCCTTGAAGAATTTTTATCAAATGAATCAACTCTAGTACTTATTATTATTGTATTAAGCCTGGTACTTAGTCTATCGATATCTTTTACTGAACTACTAAGTTATGAGGATGTAAACACACCAACACCAGTTGTCAAGTGGTGGTGGACAAACACAAACACAAAGACACACACACACTTATATGATGGGCTTCTTTCAGTTTCCGTCCCCCAAATCTACTTACAAGGTTTTGGTCAGCCTGTGGCAATAGCAGAAGACACTTGCTCAAGGTGCCATACAGAGAGACTGAACCCAGAACCATGTGGCTGTTAAGCAAACTTCTTACTTCACAGCCATGCCTGCACCTACATGTATCATTGATCACTCCCCACCACCACCCACCACCATTCATTGTGTTTACCTCAAGACCCTTCCCATTATCTTTGCCCTCTACATTCCATCCAACTCATATTTTATCATGGATATCCTGCCACCTCAACACTTGTTTATCATTCTGTATACTTGAACCCTCCCCGTCCCTAACTCTTACTATTCCTCACTCACTCCATACACTTATAACATGTATGATGTAACATAGAGATATACAAGTAAGGTGTGACGTGGAGATGGGACCATTTAGAAAAGGCTGAGTATGACAAGTTAATAATTTCTGGATGTAGAATGAATTGACCAAAAATAGTCTATAATTATTACAGGTTTTATTCAATTGTTATGTAATGACACAACTGTAACGAGTCGGAAGTAAACACAGAGAATCTATTGTCCAGTAGTCTGTCATTAAATGTGTGGAAGGAGAAAGGTAAATGCTGCAAGGCTTGTACAAAAGAAAATGTGTGTGTGTGTGTGTGTGTGTGTGCGTGTGTGTGTGTGTGGGTGTGGGTGTGTGTGTGTGTGTGTGTGTGTGTAATTTGTCATTTGTTTCCTTATAATGTTGAATTCATAAACGATAATTTTTTGGTTCTCAATAATTACAGTCAAGTTCTAGAAGAGCCCAACTGAAATGTATCTGGCGACCAACAGAGAATCATTATTCCAGAGTAAAAGAGGAGATCATGAGTTATAAGCCCAAAATTGTTGTCTTCCATGATGTCATTACAGATGAAGAAATCCAATACATCCTGGAAGAATCTCAGCAAAAGGTAAAGAATTTTGGCTTAATCTTCTCTTATGTCCTTTCTTTCTTGTTTTCTTTCTTTCCTTCCTTCTTTCCTTTTTCTTCTCTTCTTTCTTTCTTTCCTTCCTTTTTCTTCTTTCTCTTCCTTCTTTCTTTCTTTTTTCTTCTCTTCTTTCTTTCTTTCTTTCTTTCTCACATATGCACACACACACACACACACATGCACACACCCATGCATGCACACGCATGCACGCACGCACGCACACATACACACACGTGCACACCAATAAAAATGGTATGAGGAAGCCCTGACAAAGATGAAGATGAGACAAGATGTGTGTTCTGTCAATGAAAAGAAAGCACAAGGAAGTGTCTGGGTAGTCTTTAAGACCAAGAATAAGGCTAGAAGCCAGGAAGAAGTTTCACATAATAAGCAGGCATTTGGATCTCTAAACACCTGCTCACAGTTTGGTGCTGCAGTACATAAGGAATAAGAATACAAGGGTCAGGGCTTGAAATATTTGTAGTGATGTCAACCTGCTACTTATCATCACCTTTACTGAGGTACTTATGTGGAGATGGCCTGTGACAGTATGTGGTTTGCCAGAGTTTGTTAAAGGATTCCAGGTTTTGATGAATCCTGATGACCCCTGAAGATCATAAAGCAATCCCAGAGCTGAACAATACTGAAGTAGTGGAGTGGAGAAGAGGTGGAGCAATCACAGTAGTGATGTAGGGCAGAAAGTTCATTTGCTACATGAGTGGAATTAAAGGCTACCTGAGGACCTTCAACCCAGGAGTCAACAAAAATCAAGGTTGACAGAAAGCAACAGAAACAACAGCAACAACAGCAACACCAATAACATACATCACAAATCGAAATGAATGCAGTTGCTGTTTCTTGAGCACCAACAAACATAAACAGAGTAAAGGCAAATGAATTCCTTTTCTCCTCAGTGCCACCAGCACCAAGGGGTCAATGCTGAGGTAGAATACTTAGAAGCCAAGAAGTTTCCTCCACCACAGGACAGACCAGAGACTATGAGCTGTAGTACCACTCCATTATCTTGTGGCACTAGGTAGGAGATAGAGACAAGAGAAATGTGGGGATGGTGGGGAAGTGTCAGGACCAGCAACAAAAAAATGCAGGGCAGATTAAAAGTAGGCCCAGAGGTTAAGTCCTTCATGAGGAGATATTCATTTTCCAAGATTGCTTGAGATTCAGTTCTCTGAAGCATCAATAATAACCTGGTGAATCTGGTGAATAACTCAAAGGAAGACAAAAGAAATATAGGGTTGACTGAAGAAGAGATGGCATTTGAAGTTATTGAAAACCTAGATTGGCGGTTCTCAACTGGGATCCATATGGCCCTAGGGAGTCCATATAAGATTTTGTTGTTAAAATTTATGTACAATAAAACTGGTTTAATTTCAATGATACATAAAATAATTTAACAATATTTTTACACAGTTCCTAATAATATTTAATCATAAAGATATAAGAGGAGTTTTTAGATAACAAATAGCTATAAGGGTGCTTGCTCCCTTAGTAAAATAGAAATCAAAGGAGTCCACTGGCAAAAAATGATTGATAACCACTGACCTAGATGATAGATTATTGGGAGAGGTGAACCAATAGTTTATAAATAGCAAAAGTCAACAGCTAAAGTTCATCTTTCAAAAGGATGTAGGATTCTTTTTCAACATGGCCAACACTGAAGATGGTTGGAATGGTGGGGTTACATTAATTCTCACCAGGATGTCGTTTCTCACATCTTTGTTGGAGAGTTGTCTTTAATTGTTTTATTTTTGTACAAAATGTTTAATATATTGTATTATGTATTTTACTCACACCTGGTTGATTATTATTATTTTTCTTGGTGTTGTTGTTGTTGTTATCATTAAGTTTGATGGACTGGTGTGATCTTCAGAGCTTCCAACAAACTGCTTTGTGGTATTTCTTCTGGTTCTTTAAATTCTGAATTCAAATTCCATTGTGATCAAATTTTTCTTTCATCCTTGTGGTGGAGGCAATTAAATAAAGCACCAATTATACTTAGGGAGGAAGGTGGGGTGAATGGTATCAGCTAACTCTTACTCCAAATTTCAGGCCGTGTGCCTATACTAGAATCTATTATTATTATGAGTTTTTCCTTCAATTTTGTTTTCATTTTTTGATGAGTGTCTTCTCAATACCGAGGACAAAGAAACTCACTGTATATATTGATAGGCCATTAAAATAAATACATCAGACTGTTTGTTTACAAAATCAAATGAAGTTATGTGGGAAAGAAATTATATACATGGATGGTAATCATTCTCACAACAACAATGCTGTTCTTAGTATGTGTGATGTACCAGTTAAAACAATCTTTTGCATTCCTTGCATGAATGGTAAGCCAAAGATCATTCTTAAATCATTTTTAGTTCCTCTTTTTATCATTCCAAGTGCTCCTACAATCACTGGTATGGTAACCACCTTGAGATACCACATTTTGTCGATTTCAATGAGCAAATCTTTAGACTTTCTGAGTTTATCAAATTCTTTTGTTGAGATATTATGATTACAAGGTATGCTCATGTCGATTAATAAACAGACTTAGTTGTTTTAATCTTTCACAGCAATATCCAGTTTATTAACTTTGATGGTTTTGTCTCTATGTACTGGAACGTCCCAAAGAAACATTACATTTTCTCCTTCAGTCACAACATCAGGGTGATGCTTATACCATTTGTCATCACTTTTGATTTTATAATAACAGCATATTAACCAACATATTAACAAGTGTAGATATTGGCCACCTCTGTCATGTCTTGATTTATATTCAACTAGTACTAAAACTTTGCATCCAGAGATAAGGTGGCTCACTGTTTTAATCTCATCATTTCAAAATTGATGCTTTAGGTCTACTCCATTTTTCATCACCATTGGCTTGGTAGTTCCAGGTCAATAAGCTTTGAGCAGCTAAAATGAAGCCTTTGCTCTCTGTCTTTAAAATTGAGCTCTGTAACCACTGATGGGTATATTTCAGGTCAGCATCAACTTGTTTGCTACAAGCCACATATTTGTCATGTAGAGGTTTCTGCACCTTCCTATCAGCCAATTATTCATGCACTTTTCCCTTGCTGTTAAATTCATCTTCTTTGCAGCAACAGTTGCTGCACTTTCCTCAAGCTGTCCAGCTTGGGTATCATGCATGGAATCAAGAGCAAATTCTTTGCTCTCCTTCATGAGAGATTATTATTATGGATAAGAATAGCCTGGGCAAATTTCAGAGAGCTCTTACCACTGCTGGTGACAAAGAGCCTCTCGCTCAGAGTAAAAAGCAGACTGTATGACGCATGTGTACGAACTGCCATGCTACATGGTAGTGAAACATGGGCCGTGAATGCTGAGGACATGCATAAGCTCACAAGGAATGAAGCCAGTATGCTCCGATGGATATGTAATGTCAGTGTGCATACTCGACAGAGTGTAAGTACCTTGAGAGAAAAGTTGGACCTAAGAAGCATCAGTGACCGGAAGCTTTGGAAATATGCAGTGCATGAGAAGACCTGGCAAGCAGGAGACCATAATCCGTGGCCTCTGCCAGAAGTGTAGCCAGCTCACTTATTCGTATCTTTACTTCATTGGACACTAAACTCTGCTTGCGAAAACCTGTTGAGGCAAGTGAAATCGAACCAAATTCAATAACTGGCACCCATGCCAACTACTCCTTCATTGGACATTAAACTCTGCTTGCGAAGACCTGTTGGGGCAAGTGAAATCGAAAGTGAAATCATAATTGTACCATATTCAATGATTGGCACCTGTGCCAATAGAGCACTAACAGCACTGTCCGAGCATGATCATTGCCAGAGCAGGTGTCTGGCTTCCGTGCCAGTGGCACGTAAATAGCACCATTTGAACATGATCGTTACCAGCATCACCTTACTGGCACTTGTGCCGGTGGCACGTTAGAAAACATTCAAGTGAGGTCGTTGCCAGTGCCGCTGGACTGGCTCCTGTGCAGGTGGCATGTGAAAAACACCATTTTGAGTGTGGCCATTGCCAGTACCGCCCAACAGGCTCTCATGCCGGTGGCACGTAAAAGCACCCACTACACTCTCGGAGTGGTTGGTATTAGGAAGGGCATCCAGCTGTAGAAACTCTGCCAGATCATATTGGAGCCTGGTACAGTCATCCGGTTCACCAGTCCTCAGTCAAATCGTCCAACCCATACTAGCATGGAAAGCGGACGTTAAACGATTATTATTATTATTATTATTATTATTATTGTAAAAGTGGCAAGCTGGCAGAATCATTAGCAGCAGGGGCAAAATGCTAAGTGGCTTTTCGTCTGTCTTTACCTTCTGAGTTCAGATTCTGCCAAGGTCAACTTTGCTTTCCATCCTTTCGGGGTCAATAAATGAAGTACCAGTGAAGTACTGGGGTCAACATAATTGACTAGTCACCTCGTGCCAAATTTCAGGCCTTGTGCCTTTAGAAGAAAGGATGATTATTTTTATTATTGTAAGGCAGCAAGCTGGCAGAATAGTTTGTACACCAAGCAAATGATTAGCAGCATTTTGTCCATCCTCATGTCCAGAGTTCAAATTCCACTGAGGTTGACTTTGCCTTTTATCCTTTCAGAGTTGATAAAAGTACCAGTTGAGGACTAGGATTGGTGTAATCGACTTACCCCCTCCCCCAAAATTTCTGGCCTTGTGCCAAAATTTGAAATCATTATTATTATTATTATTATTATTATTATTATTATCATCATTATTCAGTAGTTTTATTTTTATAGCGTGATTTGACTTCACTACCAAGCGCAGCTCTGTATGCCTTGGGTATGTGCTGTGGTTTGCTGTGATGCTCTTATGGTTACTGTATTGAAAGTTTTTGCGTAGGATGTGTGCAGTGCCCAGTAGTGCAATTTTCTGTATGTTATATATATTTGTAAGTCCTGGTGTTTTTGTTATGTATTTGTCTGAATATTTTTTTATTATACCTAAGGCGCCTACTATGATAGGAATTGTTTCTGTTTTTAGATTCCACATTCGAGTTACCTCTATTTCCAGGTCTTTGTATTTTGAAAGTTTCTCCATTTCTTTTAGAGAAACGTAGTGATCTGCTGGTATTGATACATCAATTAGAAAGGGTTTTTTTTTGCTTCATGATCTCTGACAACTATATCTGGCCTATTGGCCTTAATTTCTCTATCTGTATGTATTGGCATATCCCAGAGTATGGTTGCTTTCTCGTTTCCTGTGACCTTTTCTGGCGTGTGCCTATACCATCATTTTTCTGTTGTTATTCCATAGTGTTGGCATAGCTTCCAGTGTATGTAGGTCCCAGCTCTGTCATGTCTGTGAATATATTCCTTCTTAGCCAGGACTGGGCAGCCAGAGATAAAATTATTTATTGTTTCTTGTCCATCTCCACATATTCTGCAGTTACTTGTTATGTTTCTTTTCATTATATGTTTTTGGTAATTTCTGGTGGGAAGGCTTTGGTCTTGTGCTGCAAATAAAATCCTTCAGTCTCTGCTTTGAGTTCTGAGCTTCTCAACCATTGCTGGGATTTTTCTCTGTCTATTTCTTTTGCATTTAGTTTAGCCCAGTATTATTATTATTATTATTATTATTATTATTATTATTATTATTATTAATATTGTAAGGTAGTGAGCTGACAGAATCATTAACACACTGGGCAAAATGCTTGGCAGCATTTCATGTCTTTGCATTCTGGGTTCAAATACTGCAGGGATTGACTTTGCCTTTCATCCTTTTGGGGTTGATAAAAGAAGTACCAGTTGAACACTGAGGCCGATGTAATCAACTCGTCCCCTCCCCCAAAATTGCTGCCCTTGTAGCAAAGTTTGAAACCATTATTATTGTTGTTGTTGTTGTTGTTGTTGCTGCTGCTGCTGCTGTTGTTGTTGTTGTTATTATTATTATTATTATTATTATTATTATTATTATTATTATTATTATCATTATTATTATTATTATCAAGGCAGCAAGCTGGTAGAATCAGTAGCATGCTGAGTGAAATGCTTTAATGGTATTTTGTCCATCTTTATGTTCTGAGTTCAAATTCTGCCAAGGTTGAATTTGCCTTTCATCCTTTTGGGGTCGATTAAATAAGGACCAGTTATGCACTGGGATCGATGTAATTAACTTAATCCCTTCCCCCAATTTGCCCTTGGGACTAAAAATTTGAAATCATTATTATTATCATTATTATTAGTAGTAGTAGTAATATCAGGCAATAGTTGGCAAAAATGGGTCAAGCTTGGACAGAATTATTTGCAGTATTGAGTTTAAATCATACATAGGTTTAGTATGTTTTTTTTAATATTTTTCTGGAGTTCGATCAAATAAATTCCAATCAAATATTGATGGTAGCTAGAGTGGGGTAGGGACAGTTAAATCAATGAAATACTTCCCTAAGAAGTTTGTAAACATGTAATAATTTAAGAAATTGTTTTTATCTTTAGTTTAACAGCTCCAAAGTTGGTGATGATGACATCATTCAAGGCATGAAAACTGACATTATAAGTCAACGGTAAAAAATAACTTTTATCCATTTAATCGGTTTACTAATCTTGGGGCAATGCACCTCCTAAGTACGATATTACACTGTGTAACATGATTTTTGTCCTTGGGTAGCAACTGTTATTTCCTATTTGCTTACCCCTAAAAAGTATGAAAAATGGCCATCATTTCCCTGAAACTTTGCTTTTGTTACAAAATTCATTCAAACCCCAAAGAATCCTTCTCAACATATGGCTATGGTACTTCCCCTCTACTCTTGCTTGTGATCAGAGATTCACATATTGTTATCCACCGAGGGACATGCTCCAGTGAATAAGGTCAAGCAACTGATGAGCAAATCTGTGATATTGAGCAGAATATTTGCTGTAAAAAATTTTCTGCTTCAGCAACTCAGTGATGAATTTGTGTGAAATGTAATGGAAAATAGGTCAGTTTCAAAACATTGATGTCTAGGTCACAAAAATGAAGCTTGAATGGAATAGCAGTCAATTCCTTTGATTTCTAGTCAGAATCAAATATGAAATAACACTTACTGGCCAAAGACAAAAAAAAAATAAAAATAAAAACTTTGTTACACAGTGTTATTAATTAATATATTGAACTAGTTAGGTAGCAGGCTGAGCCTACATCAGACACATTCTACTAGAGCCACAAGTGTGCATGTATGCACATGTGTGTGTGTGTGTGTGTGTGTGTGTGTGTACTTGTGTTTGTGTGTGTGTGCATGTGTGTACATGCATTCGTGCATGTGCATGTGTTTGTGTGTATGTGTGTAAGCATGTACTTGCATGTGTGTGTGTGCATGTTCTCATGTGGTACAAATGATCACTTCTTTTTATCCCCTGTAATCCAGCTTTCATGTTGATCCTATATAATCCAGTTTTATGTTAATCCTGTATTTTCCAGTATTATGTTAATCCTGTATAATCTAGTTTATATAATGACTGTATAATCCAGTTTTTTTAAGTTGATTGTGTATAATCCTGTGTTTTTTTTATATTGATGCTATATGTTGCAGTGCTTGGTTATGGGATTCAGACCCAGTTTTACGCAGGTTGTCCCACAGAATTGGAAGTATCACTGGATTAAATACTCAACTTAAAGTTTTCGTTTCCAATGCAGAACCACTTCAGGCAAGGACAACTTAACATAGATTCTTGTAACATTCATTATTACTCTTTGAATTAGTCTCTTTCTATATTCATACATGTACACTGTTGTTGTTGTTGTTGTTGTTGTTGTTGTTGTTGTTGTTGTTGTCGTCGTCGTCGTCGTCGTTGTTGTTGTTGTTGTTGTTGTTGATGATGATATTGTTGTTACTGTTATTGTTGTTGTTGATATTGTTGTTGTTATAGTTGTTGTTGATATTGTTGTTGTTGAGCCCAGGGTCAAATATTGATGCCACAACTCTTCCATCACTTTTCTTCAAGAAATTTCTATCTAAGACCACAATATTCAATATGTCATCTTTGAAATATGTGAATTAGCTGGTTGATTTCTTTTTCTGAAAACTCTAGCTCAGCGATTTTCAACCAGGATCCATATAAAATTGGGGGTGGAGGAGGGTCCATACAAACAAAATAGTAAACCGGGGATCCACAATCCATGTTAGCATCTTATGAAGCTAAATTTATAAGTTCTAAAATTGCAGAAGAATTCGTTGCTGGGCAGTTTAGTTTAATGGTAAAACACTTGAAGCGTAATCACAGAGATGTGAGTTCGAGTCTCATGGCTGGCCAGTAACGTATTTTTCTGCAATATATGGATTATTTATCCTGATCACGCTATTTATAGCATTATCATGCATTTGAGAAATAAATTTATTTCTGTATCTTACAATACATCCCATGCTTCTAAAAACAATCTTTTTTACTTTCATCATAAAGCTGAATTTAACCATAGATATTAGACACAAATGAAGTAATATTTCTAAAATTTCATCTTCTTAGAAGTTACAAAGATCCCCCTCATGGGAACTTAACACCTACAATTTAGTTATTTTATCTAAGTAAAGACAAATGCAGTTGTACCCTTGGAAGCTGTAGGGTCACCCGAGCATAAAAGATAAGCGTTATTTGTAATTCAATGGTACAACAGTGTAAATGTTTGCTTTGAGATATACTTAGATTGTGATATCTGTAATGTGGTGCATAAATTGTCAAGTAAATGAGACGCATCTTTGCCTCCACTGATTCAGTTGCAGGCCTCCTTCGAGTCTTTTTATTATCACTGGGTCACACATAGTCCCCCGATGGTAACATTGATTTCAAGGCCTTCCCAGATGAGTGACTGGTTATTGAAAGACATTTATAGATTGTAAATTTATTCTGTCCAGTTACCTATCAGTATAGTGGTCATTTGCAAACTCCAGAGGTGACACTTTCATTTCCCTTTAGCCCTCACGTCACACAATTGTTAATGTTTCAGTTGGGTCACACCCTTCCAATTGCTATACATCCGTAATGCATCTTACGGTTGTGCTTGTCACCTGTATAGTGAGGAATCCTACATTGGGGAGTAGTAACGACTAGAGTAGGGTAGCTGACTGCTTATTGTGTTCAATCGTCTTTTGGTTTCCTGTAGCTTTGCTCTCTTTTACAAACTTAGTGAACGTACATATATTTCCTATTTCAAAGAAAATTGAACAATATATATAAGACCCAAGTTAAAAAGATTCTCAACAATTCAACTTCTCTGGTTGACATTAAGACACCCACCTCCAATAGGGGCCTTAACTTCCACATTTTAGATCTCCATGACCTCCATTTTTCAGGGGCAAAATCCTTTTAACAGGTTCCATAAGACTGGACTTTTGGAATCTGCGCATAAAGATCATAGGATACATGTGTCAAGATTAGAATTTTTTTTGGGGTGTATAAAGAGGGAAAGAACCCTCAGCTGCAATTTTTATGAAATTCGAATCATAGCTATTCCAGTTCATTACAGAAAATATAACAGTAAAGTCTAATTCTTCAATTGCATGTAACACAGGCAACGCCGGGTATCTCTGCTAGTATATATATGTATATATATGTATGTATATATATATATATATATATATATATATATATATATATATATATATATATATATATATATATATATATATAAATTCTTCAAAACGCCGGTGTTTTAATGGTGGCAGCTGATGAAGGAGATGTTTCTATGTGGCTTGCTTGTTTGTTGTACCTTGTTTATCATTTTGTCCATGTTCTTTTGCCACGTCATGTACCCAGTTATGTATCTATATGTACATGTAGATGAAGGTATGTACATACATGTACATATATATGCATATACTCATATATTGTTTATATATATATATATATATATATATATCCCAAGAATTACAGCGTGATGTGCTGCTTGACTGGTCCCCCCTCTCTCTCTCTCTCTCTCTTTATATATATATGATGATGATGATGATGATCTTTTCTCCCGCCATGCCTCTGTCTACCCCTCCATCCTCTCTCTCCCCTTCGTAGTTTTTCCTTAAGGTCTTCAGGTTCTGGCTATATATAAATGAGAAACCCATTCTAAATTATCTCGCTGACATACTACGACGAAATACCCAAGATGCAGATAAGATAGAGATTTTTTATTTATTTACGGCCTCAAACATCTCATAATACCTTGCGCTTTAGTTTTGCCCCCTATTATTTATCTTGTTTCTCTCCATGAAATTCAATTGAATTCAGTTGTTGTCTTAAATTCATGCTTATTCATTTTCTAAGCTTCCTAAATTCATGCTACGTTATATTCTAATCACCCAGAATTCATTGCTCTTTTAAAAAATTACGATTTATGCATTGTTGTCTCTCAAATATTTAAAATCTACAATTAAGAGCCCTATCTACTCGCTGGCGGTAACCCGCCCTCCCACCCCCTCCACCGGAAGTTCATTCCTCTGTCATCCCACCCCCTCCACCGGAAGTTCATTCCTCTGTCATCCCACCCCCTCCACCGGAAGTTCATTCCTCTGCCATCCCACCCCCTCCACCGGAAGTTCATTTCTCTGTCATCCCACCCCCTCCACCGGAAGTTCATTCCTCTGTCATCCCACCCCCTCCACCGGAAGTTCATTCCTCTGTCATCCCACCCCCTCCACCGGAAGTTCATTCCTCTGTCATCCCACCTCCTCCACCGGAAGTTCATTCCTCTGTCATCCCACCCCCTCCACCGGAAGTTCATTCCTCTGTCATCCCACCCTCCACCGGAAGTTCATTCCTCTGCCATCCCACCCCCTCCACCGGAAGTTCATTCCTCTGTCATCCCACCCCCTCCACCGGAAGTTCATTCCTCTGTCATCCCACCCCTCCACCGGAAGTTCATTCCTCTGTCATCCCACCCCCTCCACCGGAAGTTCATTCCTCTGTCATCCCACCCCCTCCACCGGAAGTTCATTCCTCTGTCATCCCACCCCCTCCACCGGAAGTTCATTCCTCTGTCATCCCACCCCCTCCACCGGAAGTTCATTCCTCTGCCATCCCACCCCTCCACCGGAAGTTCATTTCTCTGTCATCCCACCCCCTCCACCGGAAGTTCATTCCTCTGTCATCCCGCCCCCTCCACCGGAAGTTCATTCCTCTGTCATCCTGTCAACCTCGGCTGTCTCCCGGCTGTCTCCCTTGGCCATCCTCTCCCCTACCTTTGGGTAGCGCATTAACATTAAGGTTGAGAAATGTTTGCAGGTTGTAGGTACTGTTTTGCTTATGAATTCTTCCAATTGCAAGTTTTCTTTTCAGGTACACGACACTGCTTTTCCCCTTCCCAGGCTACAGGCCCACACCCCCAACACCCATACTGTTAGGATTGGCACTCTCAACGTCGGCACGCTGAAAGGTAGATCTGGTGAAATTGTTGAGATGCTTGAACGGAGATGCGTAGATATGTGCTGCATCCAGGAAGTAAGATGGAGAGGAGGTTCTGCAAGGTTCCTCACAGGCAAAGAACACAGGTACAAGATTTTCTGGGCAGGGAACACTGACGGGGTCGGGGGCGTAGGAATACTTCTAGCGGAGAAATGGGTGGATAAGGTAATCGAGGTCGTTAGAGTAAGTGACAGAGTACTTAAGATCAGACTAGTGTTTCATCATAGATTAGCTACTGTCATCTCAGCCTATGCACCTCAACCTGGGCTACCAGATGGTCTGAAAGACCAATTCTATGACACCCTCTTGCAAACTACCTCGTCGACGAGTGACAGGGACCTTCTCTTTGTGGCTGGAGACTTCAACGGTCATGTCGGACGTCGTGCTGGGGGCTTCCATGGCATACATGGAGGCTATGGCTTCGGTTCCCACAACGAGGAGGGAACCAGACTGCTGGAGTTCTGTGATGCAACCAATCTTATGGTCTGCAATACCAACTTCAGGAAACCTGCCAGTCACCTAGTCACCTACCGCTCCGGCAGACACTCTAGCCAAATCGACTACATCCTCGCCAGAAATAGGGAAAGAGGGCGGCTTATAAATGCCAAAACCTACCCTGGCGAAGAATGTACCCCACAACATAGATTAGTAGTTAGCGACTTTGGGATCAAGGCAAAATGGGTGCCCAGAATTAGACAGGCTTGGAGAAGAAGGGTGTGGAAGCTTAAAGACCCTGCAAACGGACAGAGACTTAGAGACAAGTTACTTGAAGCATTTAACGAAATAGAAGGGGATATAGCATCATACAACGTGGAAGACAATTGGAGATTTCTGCGGGACAACCTGTTGAAAGCCACCGACCAGATTTGTGGGTGGTGTAAGGTCCCCTCCCAACCCAGAGTAACGTGGTGGTGGAACAAGGAGGTAGACAGGGCTATTAGACAAAAGAAACAAGCTTGGAAGGACTGGAAGAACGGTGGTAGCAGGGAATTGTACCAATGTGCCAGAAGGGAGGCTAGGCGACAGGTTTATTTAGCCAGAGGGGAAGCAGATAAGGAAAGATTTGCCAATGTTCTGCGCCGTGAGGACCAAAGACTCGAGGTATTTCGTGTTGCAAGACAGTGTAGGAGAGAGAATAGTGATGTTGTAGGAGAGAAATGTGTTCGCATGGATGATGGTACGCTTGCATTAAATGAGGATGCAAAGAAAGAGGTCTGGAGATGCCACTACGATAGATTGCTTAATAAAGAGAATGAATGGGAGAAAGAGAGCCTGCCTTATGTCGACCCAATAGAGGGACCAGCTATCCGAGTTGATAGTACCAGGGTAGATAAAGCAATTAAGAGTATGAAGACCGGGAAAGCCCCCGGCCCATCAGGAATCACTGCAGAGATGCTCAAAATATCTGGCAGTGTTGGCTATAGCCTAGTCACCCGTATTACGAACCAGGTGATACACGAAGGAGTCATACCCTATGACTGGTGTAGCAGCATCATAGTCAACTGCTACAAAGGTAAAGGGGACGCTTTAGATACAAATAATTACAGAGGCATCAAGCTGTTAGATCAGGTTATGAAAGTTACAGAGAGGGTCATAGCCCAACTAATTAGGGAGCGAATCAATTTAGATGAGATGCAGTTTGGGTTCGTGCCAGGTAAAAGCACTACTGATGCCTTATTTCTAGTGAGACAGTTGCAAGAGAAATACCTAGCTAAGGATAAACCTCTGTACCTGGCTTTCGTTGACATGGAGAAAGCCTTTGACAGGGTCCCCCGATCCCTTATCTGGTGGTCAATGAGGAAACTTGGGATAGAAGAATGGCTAGTGAGAGCTGTGCGAGCCATGTACAGAGATGCTGCCAGTAAGGTGAGGGTTGGAAATGAGTACAGCAATGAATTCCGGGTAGAGGTAGGGGTCCACCAAGGTTCCGTCCTCAGCCCCCTATTATTTACCATAGTCCTCCAAGCAATCACAGAGGAGTTCAAGACAGGTTGCCCCTGGGAGCTCCTCTATGCTGATGACCTTGCCCTAATTGCGGAGTCACTATCAGAACTAGAGGAGAAGTTTCAGGTGTGGAAGCAAGGTCTAGAATTGAAGGGCCTTAGAGTCAACCTAGCTAAAACCAAAATCCTAATAAGTAGGAAGGTAGATAAAACACAAACCCCTTCAGGTAGATGGCCCTGCTCAGTATGTAGAAAAGGAGTAGGTAGTAACTCTATAAGATGTACCCGGTGCAAGCTATGGACACATAAGAGGTGCAGCAACATCAAAGGCAGGTTAACTAGCAAGTTAGTTTTTGTTTGTGGCAGATGTTCAGGTGCAATAAAGACTGCAAACAAACAGGAAACAACTTCTATCTCATTCCAGGGTGAAAAACTAGAGGTAGTCGATAGCTTCCGCTATCTGGGCGACCAAGTTAGTAGTGGGGGTGGGTGCGCTGAAAGTGTAGCTGCTAGAATAAGAATAGCCTGGGCAAAGTTTAGAGAGCTCTTACCCCTGCTGGCGACAAAGGGACTCTCACTCAGAGTAAAAGGCAGACTGTATGACGCATGCGTACGAACAACCATGCTACATGGCAGTGAAACATGGGCTGTAACTGCTGAGGACATACGTAAGCTCGCAAGGAATGAAGCCAGTATGCTCCGTTGGATGTGTAATGTCAATGTGAATACCCGTCAGAGTGTAAGTATCTTGAGAGAAAAGCTGAACATTAGAAGCATCAGTTGTGGCGTGCAAGAGAGACGATTGCGCTGGTATGGACATGTGGTGAGAATGGAGGAGGATAGCTGCGTGAAAAAGTGCCACACCCTAACAGTTGAGGGAACCCGTGGAAGAGGTAGGCCCAGGAAGACCTGGGCTGAGGTGGTGAGGCAAGACCTTCGTACATTGGGCCTCACCGAGGCGATGACTACGGACCGAGACCTTTGGAAATGGGCTGTGCGTGAGAAGACCCGGCAAGCCAAGTAAGATCGTTGCCAGTGCCCCTGGACTGGTTCTTGTGCGGGTGGCACATGAGATGCACCATTTTGAGCGTGGCCGTTGCCAGTACCGCCTGACTGGCTCCTGTAGGATTTTCGAGCGAGATCGTTGCCAGTGCCCCTGGACTGGCTTGTGCGGGTGGCACATAAAAGACACCATTTCGAGCGTGGCCGTTTTCGTGCGGGTGACACGTAAAAGCACCCACTACACTCTCTGAGTGGTTGGCGTTAGGAAGGGCATCCAGCTGTAGAAACTCTGCCAAATCAGACTGGAGCCTGGTGTTGCCATCCGGTTTCACCAGTCCTCAGTCAAATCGTCCAACCCATGCTAGCATGGAAAGCGGACGTTAAACGATGATGATGATGATGATGATGATATATATATATATATATATATATATATATAAACAACTACAATCTTTAAAGTATATGTATATATATATATATTAATGCTTTTGGTTGATGTTTTGTTCTCAGGTTCTGAATTATGGTCTAGGAGCAATGTATGAGCCACGTGTTGATTATTTTGTAAGTATTTGACTGGTTTTGTTTTCATTTTCTTCAAATATTTCAAAGTAGTTGTTTATCTAGATCTGTTTAAAGACATCTTCCATACCTGACACACATGGCCAACACTTATAGAGAAGGGACATAGTTGACTGATTGAAATAAATCGAATTACAGAAAGTCAGCCTCAACATCATTTAGACGTAAGATGTATACAATGAAGGCACTGGCAGTTTTCTTCCCACATGGTTTCAGGTTCAGTCCCACTACATGGAATCTTAAAGTGTCTTCTACTTTAGCCCCACTACTGAACAAAGTCTTGTGAGTGGATTTAGTAAATGGAAATTGAAAGGAGCCAGTCATATGTGTGTGTGTGTGCGTGTGTGTGTGTGTGTGTGTGTGTGTTTGTTGTTAATATCATTTAGTGTATCTATCTAGCATGACTTTTTTTTAATTCATTACCCAGGAATCCAAGGAACAGTTGGAAAAATCTGCCAGTCAATTCCTCATTGGTTCTGGAGATCGTATAGCAACATGGATGCTTTATGTGAGTCACAGCTTTAATAAACATTTTTGGGGTTGGATAAAGTAATTAAATACTTAATAAAATGCTTTGAAAATACTTTGAGGTTGTTGTTATTGCCATTGTTGTTGTTGCTGCTGTTGTTGTTATTTGTTGTGGTGATGGTGGTGGGGTTCTTAGACCCATTTCAGCTCTTATCGAAGAGACCTATGATCAAAAGTACTCCAGCTGTGGTCACCCTATATTTTAGAGATTTGTAAAAGCATGTCATTGGATGAACCTTCCTTCCGGTGGGTGCGATTTGTGGAAAATTTTGGCTGATATTTCTAGCAGGTCGAGTGTCCCGCTTGAGGCATCTCACATTGGTTTGTGACATCTTGAAGATATCAAAGAAGGTGAAAAAATAAATTATACATTTTCCTTACAAAATGCACAGTCAACAACCTTTTTTACCCCTCTTGTTATTTAAAATTATTTCGTTGCTTTCACAGATTTCCATGGCTCTCTCTCACCATCCAATTCCATTATTATGAATTTGAATTGAGAACTTGAGTCAAAGCGTTACTCTTTTATTAGCTGATTACACAACCATAGATACCACCCCTATGGATGCATTACAGTTACTCTCTTGATAGAGTTTGGTGATCCTGACCATCGATCTTCTAGGATTCTTCTGATCGGTATCAATGTAAGAAGCACCACTGGCTCAGTTGAACTCTTCTGCTACCTCTTCACAATCTGCCATGCTGTAGTCCTATGACTTCACCATTAAGGGTAGCTGAATGGGTGCTATGCCTTGCCAAAGGGCAACCTGAAACTACGCAGGGCACAGTCATCACTCCGTGAGGTATTTTCAAAATACCTGCATAACTAAAAGCACAAAATTAAAACTTCTTCCAATGAGATTACTAAAAATGTCAAGAATAACTGCCACAGATAGACATCACCTCAATTGTGAAAATGTATTCCTGAAAATCTTAAAGTCTATGATACCAAACCTATTTCCTAGTAATCTATGTAAAATGGAAATTGATGAGAAGGATCTTTCAAATTATGGAATTCAATGTTACCATAATATTTTAAAGAACGTTTAAGGCAGCAAGCTGGCAAAATCATTAGCATGCCAGACAAAAATGCTTACCTGCATTTCATCTGTCTTTACATTCTGGGTTCAAATGCTGCTGGGGTCAAATTTGCTTTTCATCCTTTTTGGGGATGATAAAATAAGTACCATTTGAACCCCTCCCCTAAATTGCTGACCTTGAACCAAAATTTAAAACCAATATTTTTAGGAATGTACCATTTTTGTAACATTGGGTTTGTTGTATCTAGTGGATGTGTACTAACAGCAATCACATTGGTTTGTTCTGGTTGTCCAGTCTTTAATTAAAGAAGTAAAATAGGTGTGACAATCACTAGGGTTATACACACACTTAATAAATGACCCGGTGTGTATAGGCACTGCCACCATTAGCACCATCACCATCAGCACCATCATGATCATCACCACCACCATCACCATTACCAGCACCAGGCCCCCTGCCACCACCACCACCAGCACCGTCATCACCACTGGTACCATCACCCCCACCCTATCCCCACCCAGCATCACAAATATCACCACATCTTTTCCCCAACAACTGCTAAAAATGACTACTAAAAATAACCCCTCAATTCTTCAATGATATATTCACAGTTTTCTTTTTCTTTCTTTTCTCCTGCTTCTTTTACCATTTTTCTTTCTCTCTTCTAGATGTCCAATGTTACACTTGGAGGAGCCACAATTTTTCCAAAGATTAATGTGCAGATACCTGTAATAAAGGTGGGTCTCACTCTGTTTTGTCAAAAATGTTTTAGAGATGGAAGAAATATATTTAACAAATTTCTTTTAGATTTGTTGCATGGTTAAGAAGCTAGCTTGGAAGCATATGGTTTTGAGTTCAGTTCCATGCATGTCAACTTGGGCAAATGTCTTCTACTATAATCCTGAACTGACCATACCCTTATGAGTGAATTTGTTAGATGGAAACTATGTGGAAGCCCATTTGTGTGTGTGTGTGTGTGTGTGTGTGTGTGTGTGTGTGTGTGTGTGTGTGTGTGTTATGTGTGTTTGTATCTCCCATCCGCTTGACAACCAGTGCTGGTTTGTTTAACCAATAACTTAGTGGTTTGGCAGAAGAGACTGATAGAATAAGTACCAGACTTAAAAATAAGTACTGGGGTTGATTTATTTGACTGAACCCACTAAGGTGATGCTCCAGCATGGCTGTGACCCATTGACTGAAACAAGTAATAGTTAAAAGAAGAAATGAAGTGTCCCAGTGTCTGCAGTGCTGGACCATGAGACTCTAAATTGACATTGTATTGGATGAAGCAGTTCTTCAGTTGAATTCTTCTTTGGACATTGTGTTTTGTATGTGGACATTATTGTTAATCTTGTTTCTCAGTTCACCTTTCACTGTAGAATCAGTATCTAACCATAAGAGGTAGATCCATCCATGAAGATACTCATCATTTATTCGTTTAATACCCTCCACCCTTCTACAGTACCAAGCACTGAAAGCTTTCTGGAGGTTTAGAAAGCATTGTTCTTTTATTATATTTATAGATGTCAGAACCAATACAGCCCCATCATCATCATCATCATTATTGTCATCATCATTGTCGTCATCATTGTTGCTGTCGTTGTTGTTGTCGTGGTCGTCGTCATCATCATCATCATCATCATCATCATCATCAATATAGTTGCTATTACCATAGCCTCTTATTGTTATTACTTTAGTTTCTATTTCGTACTATTAAACATCATGGATTCAGAACTATTTTTGTTTTGTTCTCTAAGTCACCTAAAGTGATTATTGTGTTTCTGTTTCAGGGTTCAGCAGTCTTTTGGTACAATTTGAAAAGAAACCAGCGCCGAGATCCCAAGACATTACATGCTAGTTGTCCAGTTGCAGTAGGATCAAAGTGGGGTAAGAATTCACTTGCAACTACAGCAAATTACTACAAGAATGACAAATTATCTGTCATTATGGACTGGAAGAAGGTAAAGCAAAGTAAAATATGCAAGAATTTGAACACAAAATGTAAACATTTGAAATGAAGTAACAAGATGTTTAGTCTGACACTCTACCATTGAATCCCCCTGTGTTGTGCACACCTCTATACAATAATGGTCCCAAGAATAAGGAAAACCCAACCTAGTGGCAGTTTTGAAACTTGTAAAGGCAGCTGCTGGAAATGAGTTAGTTTGTTTATGTCTGCTGCTCACCTCTGTGATTCTAAGTTTTTCACAGTTTTATAGTATTTGAATACATTTGTTACAATTGGATTTGATCCCACATTTGACCACATAGAAATCACAATTTGATCATGTGCACAAACCTAGCTGTTGTTCATGTGATAGTTTGGTGTCATGACTAGAACCTTCCATGAACATAACCAACAAATACAGCTCAACTGATCACCAAAACACCAGAGGGATTTGGTTTCTGGTGATGTTCACTCTCCACATATAGATGTCTTCACAGCTACATACTCAACCTGGAACAATTGAAGAAGGAGACACATCATGGCATCAAGAATATGAATTAATGTGTAAAAATTAGCTTAAATATTCTTTTCTACTCTAGGCACAAAGCCCAAAATTTTGGGAGAGGGGTCCAGTCAATTACATTGACCCCAGTACACAACTGGTACTTAATTTATCAACCCTGAAAGGATGAAAAGCAAAGTCGACCTCAGTGGAATTTGAACTCAGAACGTAAAGACAGACGAAATACTGCTAAGCATTTCACCCGACGTGCTATTTCTACCAGCTCGCTGCCTTAATTAGCTTAAATATTGAATTCCCAATAAAGAATTTCTGCACTTGTCATATCTATTGTTTTATCTGAATGTTTATTTACTTGTATTGCGTTAACACCTTCTATATTAATGAAACCATAAATTATGTTCATAAACATAATTTATTCCATTTTGGTTACAATTGATGATCCTGACAATAATTGGTTAACAGTTAACAATGATATTGAATTAACTGAAGGTTCTTTCAGACTATTTACTTTTTGGCATTCTGAAAATGATTTTCTTTTTATTTTAAAATTAATTTTTCTGGAGGAAGGGATGTGCAAATGCTTCTTCCTATACATTATTAATTATACAGTAACTCTATTTCTTATTTACTGTTCCCTTTATTTGTGTAATAGAGGCATTTAAAACAAACTTCCTTGACAATGCAAGATTCAAAATAACAGCATCTCAAGCCATTGGAGTCGTTGTTACTATTTCAGAAGTTTATTGAAATATAAAACAGACACGATTAATTTAGTCTTAATGTTATTATTGTTGCAGTTTCATTGAATATCTCATTAAATATTTTTCATTAAATTGAAATCAGCCATAAAATATCCTCGTCTAGATGTTTCTTTCAAATAGTTCAGCGGACTTTAAACGATGATGATGAAGATGATGATGACCTCTGTTTTCTTGTACCACACATCTCACCAGATGCCACACCAGATATCTTTTTAACTATATAAAAACTGTTGTTATTATTCAAGCTGGTAGAATCATTAGCATGCTGGGCAAAATGCTTAGTAGCATTTCATCTGTCTTTTACATTCTGAGTTCAAATGTTGCCAAGGTTGACTTTGCCTTTCATCCTTTCGGGGTCGATAAAATAAGTACCAGTTGAGTACTGTGGTTGATGTACTTGATTTGACCCCACCCCCTAAACTTACTGGTCTTGTGCCAAAATTTGAAACCATTATTATTATCATCAAGATTATCATTATTATTATTATTATTATTATTATTATTATTATTATTATTATTATTATTGTTGTTGTTGTTGTTGTTATTACATTTGACAATATTTCTGTTTTTGTTTACATTTCTAGTTGCCAATAAATGGATTCATGAAGTAGAACAGATGTTCCAACGACCATGTGGATTAAAAATAAATGCTGAAGATATCTAAAACAATAAAACATATACATATACATACATACATACATACATACACACACACACACACACACACACACACATATATATATATACGTATACATACATATATATATGTATATATATATATATATATATATATATATATATATATATATATATATATATATGTATATATATATATATACACACACACACATATATATAATTATATATATATGTATATATATATATATATATACACACACACACACATACACACACACACACACACACATACACATATATATACCATCATCATTTTATAATTATTATTAATGCTTGAGTAATATGTATGATTTCATGAATAAAGTATGTGAAATATTATTTGAGTCAAACATTATTCAATGTTCCAGTGTGCAATTAAGTGAATTAATGTTTAGTAAGATTGATCAGGTGATGAAACCAGGAGCAGCAAACTCAGTGTCATTCTGAGTAACTTGGACTAACTTAGATGTATCAAGATACAACTTTGGATAAAAATTGAAATATCATTTGATGGACGTATTTTAGAAAACTACAATAAAACAGAAATGTGGTTTGTTGTTATTGCATTTTGTTTTGTATTATTTAGCCCCAGGTCAATCATGTTTGAGTAGATCTATTATCAGAATCATCCTTGTCATGGCCATTATTTTTATGAAGTAGGTATCTGGGACAGGAACTACTACATTATCTAAGTTCATTTCACAATCACAAGACTGTAGATCTGAGTCTGCTGTGAAGAATCTTGGATTATAGTCTTGAGTCAAATCATACTAGTGGATGAAAGAAGATAGACCTGGAAACTGTGAAGAAGCTTCTGGATGGATTGTACCTGTCATTTAAAAATCCATCTTGGACAATCTGAGTCACTGATTCTGCTGAGAATTACATTAAAGGTACATGTGTCTGTAGAATACTTAACCACTTCATATAATTAATTCAATCAATCAATAATTCAGTTTTTTGAACAACTCATTCTTCATCATTAAAATTGACTGAAGTTCTTCAATTCTAGATACCACTTTTTGTTATTTTTATCAGGTGGAACAGGCTGTATAAAGGTTCCTCCATTTTTATTGATTATATTTCATTTTTTTGTACAGTTTTAATTACGCAAATCCTTAATTAGCCCTTTAGCATTTAAACTGGGCATATCCAGCCCAAATGTTCTACCTGTTTTATGTCCAAACCATCCAGATCTGGCTTTACACACCTGCTCTAAGATGTCATTCTAAAAAAATAAACAATCACAGCATTGAAATCTATTAGCTATGAGATGATACCTGATTAATTCAAAACAATGTGAATAAACAAGCATTACATTTGACACAGTAAACCGAATGCTAACAAGTTAAATATATAATTTTATTGTTAAAAACAAACAAGTTCTAATTACCAAGATCACCACTCAATGACTTAACATGTACAATGGAATCATTAATCAATCAATAATGTATTAATTGGAATGAAGGATATTTAAGTCAAAGTTATGACTGTGGTTAACAAATTTGTTTAGCAACTACATGGTTTCATGATCAATCCCACCATGTGGTATCTTGGGCAGCTGTTTTCTTTTATAATCTCAGGTTGGTCAAGGCCTTGTGAATAAAATTTAGATGGAAATTATCTGGAAGTCTATTGAATGCATTCTTCCTGTTCTTAAGAGTTAGATTTACTCTGCTACCTGGTTTAACACCATCTGACTGTTGGGTGCCTTTGGAAAAGTCCACAATGTGGTAAGCATTTCAGGTCAAGACTCTGGTTTGGGGGTAACTTCCATCCTTCATCTCACCAACTATGGAAGCCCTAGAAGTTGATCTTGGGTATTGTCCTTCCTCCTTTGATTAAACCTTTATGGTGTTCAATTCTGAACCTTTACATTCTGAGTTCAAATCCTTCTGATGTCAACTTTTCTTTTTATCCACCCATGCTTGATAAAATAAAGAACCAGTAAAATATTGGAACTGATTTAATCTACTGATACTGATGTCTTGCAGAGTTCTTCAAATTGAGAATCTCAAATGAATCTCATTTAAGCTGCTTGCACTTTTAATGCAGACAAAGATGTAAAACCTGACATCCACAGTATTCCTATGAGGAGCAGTGACTCCAGGAAAAATTAACGTTGAATGCTCAAATGACAGACTAATGCCACAGAGACCCTATAGTTAGTGGTATATGTGGCGTGCCAGTCATCATATCAAGCATAAGTAAACAGGAGTGGCTGTGTGGTAAGAAGCTTGCTTCTCAACCACATGGTTCCAGGTTCAGTCTGCGTGGCACCTTTGGCAAGTGTCTTCTACTATAGCCTCGGGCTGACCAAAGCCTTGTGAGTGGATTTGGTAGAGGGAAACTGAAAGAAGCCCATCATATATATATACATATATATTTATTTTTGTAAATATATATATATATATATATATATATATATATATATATATATATATATATATGTTTGTGTGTCTGTGTTTGCCTCCCCCACCATCACTTGACAACTGATGTTGGTGTGTTTACATCCCTGTAATTTAGTGGTTCATTGAAAAAGACCAATAAAATAAGTCCTGGGGTCAACTTGTTCAACTAAGGGTGGTGCTCCAACATGGCCGCAGTCAAATGACTGAAGCTAGTAAAAGAGTAAAAGAGATGAAATTGTAACAGACAATGGAAAAGTCTATCAGAGTAGAGTAGAAGTAGTGAAGGGATGGTGGTGGGGTACTTGTTAGGATGATAGTAACAAAACCCAAAATGGATGTAATGCTATTGAAGAGGATGAAGTGGATTCTAATGAGGAAGAGAAGGAAGAAGAGTTGGAAGGGGAAAAGAAGAGAAGTAATGGAGGTTCTGTTGAAATGTTACAAAGACATTAGATTGCATCTAATTGATTTGCACACACGTAAAACAGACACACACATGCACATATACCCACACAAACACACACACACACACACACACATATATATATATATGAAGAGAGAGAGAGAAAGATTGTTTAATGAATAGATGGGTTATATGTGAACTTTCATGTTCAAATAATGCCATTATCTAATAGCCTGGTACCATGTGAATGATTGCTGCATCATGCATAATACACTATACAGAAGTCCATCCAATTACTGCACTATCTGAGTATGAAACTTGATGACCCCTATATCTATTAAATGATACTTATCTCAAGCTAGATTGATTAGACAGACAGATAGATATATAGATAAATGGATCGATAGCTGGATGGACAAATGGACGGACAAAACATACATATAATCACATAAGTGTTTTAGAGATTGACTTCAAAAATCAATGGAATATATTAGAGGGAAAAAACATAAGATGTTGCAATTAATGTGACAGAAGCCAGATTAAAAGTGATGCTGACAACATTTAAGATTCCTTCAAATATCTCACTGCATCTCAGCAGAAAAGAACTTTACCACCAACTTTGACCATCACTGACCAAGGAAATTATTGTTCAGATTCACTAAATGTGTCTGACAGATAGCCTTCTCTGACTTGTCCAAACACAAATCACCAAAAAGATGTGATTTATTAAACAAGCTTGTAAAAACAACATGCTTGCTCAAAATCAATAGAGATTTGTTTCAACCTCCCTTCGTTAATCACGACTTGTCTTTACTGGATTCTAGATTCAGGAGGGAAAGAAAAAGTAACAGCACATGCACACACACACACACACACGTACACACACATGTACGCACATACACCATACATGCACACTCATTTGAAAATACTTCAGTAGCTCTGATTCTTTTGACTGGATCCATCTTGTATTTGCGTTGATATACAAATATATTGTACAGATATATTGTACAAGCAATATACATTGGATCATGTTGTGTTTGTGCTGATATATTTTACAATTACAATATCTAAGACTGGAAAGTTGAAGTTAACACAGGGTTACAAATATCTTTCATACACACACACACATACACATATACATAATACATAATACATACATACATACATACATACATACATATAAAAATACATATATACATAATACATACATACATACATACATACATAGAGAAGACAGACACAGCAACAGACAAGCACACATTATATAAAAATATACAGATACATACACATTATATATATAAATATACTCATACATAAATATATTAACACACACACACACATATATATATATATATATATATATATATGCACACACACCATGTTCAAGCAGACAGTCACTGCTTTCTTACTGGTGTGGTCCTCACAAATAACTTTGAATATCAATGCTGAGGTCTTCTCATCTGTTGTGAAACTGAAAGTTTTATCCAATCTAGAATTGGTTTTATTGAGTTCTCTCGGGAAATTCATTCAAAGTCAAAATGGTATTGAATCTCGAGATATTGGTGGTCAAAATATGAACGATATTATCAGGTAAGATAGAAAAAATTGTTTAATTCATTTTACTGATTGGGAAATATTTATAAACATCCAAACACATTTTCTTTCCACTCCTTCTCCCTTATCTACCTACCTACTTCTCTCCCCCTCTCTCTCTCTCTCTCTCTCTCTCTCTCTCTCTCTCTCTCTCTCTCTCTCTCTCTCTTTCTCTCTTACTCTCTCCTAACCTGTCCACATATTTATTTATCTGTCTGTCAGTCTTCTTGTCTGTCCATCTATCCCGCCGTCTCTGTCTTTCTGTTTAACTGCCTGTTTATCCACCTGTCTATCTGTGTATCTTCCTATTTGTTTGCCTGTCTATTTGTCTACTATTTATCTATCTATCTATCTATCTATCTATCTATCCTCTCTCTTTCTCTCTCTCCCTCCATATATATATATATATATATATATATATATATATATATATATCCTCTGTCTGTCTCTCTATATCTTTCTATCTATCTATCTATCTAGCTAGCTAGCTATCCATCCTCTCTTCCTCTGTCTCTCTCTCTCTCTCTCTCTCTCTCTCTCTCTCTCTCTCTCTCTCTCTCTCTCTCTCTCTCTCTCTCTCAGCTGAAAATGAGTACAAGCCTAGTGCTAGTACAGCACCCTCTTACTGTGGTGTCTCAGAATCTCTTTACCTCAATGTATTAAGTGTATTATCAACACACATTTATCAGAAGACAAAATTCAACAGTCAGTAACATATTTACTTTCAAATCTTCAGGACTGCATTAAGAATGAATATGAATGTCATTGATTTGATACTCACTGTTATCCATGAACATGATAATTTATCATTTTGATACTTTAGGGATTTATCTCCCCACTAGTGATATAAACAAGTGTGTAATTTGCACCAAAAGCAAAATATGAGAGTTTCTTTCATAGTATCTACCACAGTAAAGTTTGTTTTAACAGAACATTCACATTCAAGTGGGGATAAATATTACCTCTCAGTATTTATATTGCTTTTGTCACTAATATATATATTTATAACAAGCTCACTGGCTAATAACAACAGCAGTGCCTATTCTGGCATTGTTTTCTATATATTGCTGGCTGGAGATGAGTTACTCCTATCTCTAGTGGTTAAGCATCCATCATTGACAAGACCAAGAAAGATCAAAATCACGTGATCTGGTGGTCTCAGCACTGGAGAGGGCATGAATTTATCTCCCTGCTAGCAATATAAACAAGAGTGCATTTTGCACCAAAAGCCAATATGAGAGTTTCTCTCATGGTATCTACCACAATACAGTTTGTTCTAACAGATAATCCATGTTTAAGTGGGAACAAATATTTATATTAACAATGCTGAAGAGGTGAAAGATATAATCAATCTCAGTGTGATTTGAACTCAGAAAGTAGACAAATGAAACTAAAACCGAGCATTTTGTTACATTAAGTTTATAAACAGATAAATAAAACATGATTTTTCTGATTCCATCCATTATGTAACATATTAATAATTCACTGCAGATTTGTTGTGAAAACTGAACACAAGTTGTCCCAAGAAGGCAGACAAGTAGGAAATGCAGTGAATAGTTATCAGCTTGTTCACAGATTCTTGTATGAATGGCACCGAATAAAGGACCTATTAAACATGATATTAAGGACTGAACATGTTACACCAGAGTCAGAAACATTTGCAAACAGTAAGTACCACAATAGAATTGACATTTAGTTTCATGTGCTTAAGAACTTTAGTTTGCAATAATGTCAATCCAGATTCAATCCCACAGCACAACATTATGTATATGTATTCTTGTATGACCCTAGATCAACCCAAGCATCACAAGCAAAATTGGTTAAACAAAAACAGTGCTTAAGTCTATCTTAGTGTGCATATTTTTGAGTAGTAGATTATTGCCTGACATAACACAACCTTTTTACCACTGAGTACCTTTAGTAGATTCCACTCCATTGCAAGACATTTAGACAGATCAACCACTCTAGAGATAACTCAATATCTGAGTACACCACTTTTCCACAACCCATGGGTTGTGGTTTCTTCCTCTCTGTTCTCTATCCCCACCAACAACCTTGTCCCAAAGATCTTATTCAGACTAAGCCACAAATAAATGAGACTAAGATGGTGAAATGTAACCAAGGGTCCATAATATTTCTAGCCATCTTTCCATCTATTTGTCTTTTATTAATTATAATACAATAACAGCAAACTGGCAAAATTTATTATTGCATCATATAAAATAACTTGTGGTATTTGCTCCAGCTCTCTGTGTTACAAGTTCAAATCCTATTGATGTCAATGATGGATTTTGTAAAAAATTTTGTTTAGATTTAATTAAATAAGATTAAATATGTGATGAAAAACTAAAAACTTTGCTTTCAAAAATATGTGCATATATATATACACACACACACATACACACATCGAATTTCTAGCATACAAGTTGAATTTTTCAGACCAAAATTTAGTCAAAATGAGTAGATTGTCTTATACACCAAGATGACTTTGGAAGATCAAAAAAGTTACCAAGTAACTTGCAAAACAAAGGGAAAGAAGAAATCCCCTCAGCTGAGTGGGGTTGTAGGAGAGGGTGGACGTGGCTTTATGCCAAGTGTGGAGGGGTCAAAGTATAACAGAGGGACAGGTACAAGTGTCTTGTTATAAAAGAAATACATGGCTACCCTGCATTATGTAAGGACAATGTGGATATCTGGGAAGAAGATAAGTTGGTAGATGACAGAGCATACTCTCAAGGTGCAAGAAGATGATTATAAGAGAGAATACAGACTGAGGATGAGGAGGGGTGGCTGGATAAATACATAGGAGATTGGGAGGAGAGTAATAAGTGGTTGGAGATGAGTGAAGAAGGTTATGTAGTGAATGATGTGCAAAGGTGGTGTAGTTGATAGTAAATATCAGTATGAGAGGAGAAGTTAAAAGAAGTAACTCCGCAACATTCTTGATCACTGTCTCTGATTTATGTCACTGGACATAAAGGCAGAAAGCTGGCAGAATCATTAGCTTGCCAAACAAAATGCTTAGTATTATTTCATCCATGTTTACATTCTAAGTTCAAATGCTGCCAAGGTTGACTTTGCCATTCATCTTTTCGGGGTTGATAAAATAAGTATCAGTTGTATACTGGGGTCAATATAATTAACTTTTCCTTCCCCTAAAATTGATGGCCTTGTGCCAAAATTTGAAACCAATATTGCACCAAGCAGCTTTAGTTTCTAATCCTGCCACTACTTAAAATTCTTAAATATCCAACTTATTTACATATTTTGCATTTACTATTTTACTGGTTCCAGCCTCTGGGTGGTGCCATGCTGGAGCAATGCCATTACTTAACATATTCTTTTGTTATAGAATTCTTACACACTGCCAAATTCATACAAGACTCAGAAATGTGGCCAGACACAGATGACCTTGAGGGGGCATCACTTGGACTTCTACGGATTGTAGAAATATACCAAGTACCACTGTATCAACTGGCAAGAGGGAATCTGCTGGGAAAGAGAACTATGGCTTTAGAGACGACACAATACCTTAGCATTGCTGATGTGGCCCAGGACATGGAAATGGAGTGGGAAGCTGTGAAATGGTATAATTATACCATTAGTATACTTGGTACAGACACAGCATCACAACATTTACTCACTAAAGCCCATAAGTCAATGGCAGCTATGCTTTATAAGGTAATTGTGCAGTATTTCTGTCTTTTTTATTTGTTTGTTTGTCAAGAACTCACACATAACAGTAACAACAACAACATTAACAATAATAACAATAACTGTCTTTTTATTGACCACAAGGACTCAAAAACAACGAGGACAGTAGTAAAATAACAACATAAATTTCTTTATTATCGGTACCAAGACCCTTTCAAACTTACAACAGTATATAAATAAGGGTTACAATACATGTGGTAGTGGACTTAATAAAGTTACAAAACAATAAGAAAATGGGTGAAAGCTTTATATAAATAGTGGACTTTGGGGAGATTTTTTCAATCCAGCATAGCAACAGATTAGAGAAGGAATTACCTGATTAAAAGAGGAGACCATAAAAAACATCAAAAAAAAAAAACAATGTACTAGCAGTGAAAATGGCACTGCGGCATTTTTTCTATGTAAAGCTCAAAAGTTGCATTATCAAAGATAAGATGTGTACTCTTACACCTGAAAGTGGGAATGATATTCAGTAGGTCCTGTTGATAGAGATGTCACATGACAACAAAGACACAGTTATATTTTTGGTGGGCAGCAACAGACACTTACCTGATTCTAAGTTTCTGGTTTCTAACAGGGAGTAGTTGTGAACTGGAAATGGCACCTATTTCGACAGCCTTCCATAATTCTTAGTAGAAGAGGTGGAATCTTACAAAAAACAATTACAGTAGCTGAGGTACATTTGCTAGTGAGTGGCAGGTGTAAAAAAAAGTAAATCACTTTGTTTGGATGGTCTATCTGTTGTGAGTTTTAAGGATACATGTTTTTTAGCAGACATCTGTCACAATTACTAAGCGACTGGGGACATTTCCAATTGTGTTAACCAGGTAGTGGTGGTGCAGCTGAAGAAGGCTGCAAACAAAGGTGATATCATTAACTATTTCTGGTTTATTACTCTGCAAAGTATGTAGAGTTTAAGATGTTGTCCAAGGTGCTCATGAAGAGGTTGGCACTTACCATTGATATAGTGTGACCAAAAGCATGCAGGTCTGTGTGATTCTTGGCAGATCTATCCATGACAACCTCTAACCAATCTGATACATCATAGAAGAGGTAGATAATGAATGTGGCTGTGATGGAGTTCTGGTCTATTTGGATCAATCCGAAATCTTCAATTTGATCAACCACAAGTCAGAAGACTTGCAACTTGGCACCTGGAGAGACACACCCACACCAGCTAGCATCCAGGGTGATGGACCCTTAGTGCCTGTTAAAACAATTGGGTCTGGATTGATCCAGATCTCCTAGCAGAGAGGAACTGAAATAACTAATGAGCAGTATGGTAAACCTCACCCAGAAATGAGATGAGAGGAAGCGATCCCTAAAAGTGTGTGCTATATCAGCAACACATACAACACCTGCCTCAGAATCCAGGATTAAGATGTCTGCCCAAGATTAAGCTGTTTTAAATCATGACCATCATTATCTGAAAAGAATAACTTAGGATTAACATTGGAGATGTATAAAATGATAGAGATGTGCTTTCTTAAATAGTGCAGTGTGTGATGGAATGGATTCAATGAAAATATTTGGCTGATTTTTACTTTATTTTGTAGCTTGGAAGACCAGATCTTTCAGCTGATTCTGTCCAACAGTTGATTGGTGAGTACAATTTTGAATGAATTGATGAAGACCTAATAAAAAAATCTTAGGGAGAAAGTTGTTTTACACACATACACACACATACAAACACACACACACGCACGCATACATCATAAACTAGGGTTTTCATAAAATTAAATCAACCAGCTAATTCATACATTAAAAATACTATCTATAAGTAGAACAGTGAAAATATACAAGACTTTTCTCAAGTTTAAAATGTGAATTTGTTTTTTTATTTACATTCTGATGAGGAGCTTTGTATCTTTGTTAGAAACCATCTCCTTTCTCAAAAGAAGGTTTCAGATAATTATTGTCTTCAGAATATCATCCATTTGAAGCAATGCATCAGTCTGGATGTGTTTTCTACTTTTTGGAGCAGTTCTGGAACTCTTGTGAAGTGATGCCTTTCAATGTCAGTGTTGTTTTTTTTCATCTCTTCTACATCTGCAAATACTGCAGCACCAGCTTTCCTCACCAGTGATGACCTTCGAAAAAATGGCTGGATCAACTTCCAACTCTTCTTTCAGTTCACAGATTGCATTCAGTTGTGATTGCTTTTGATCTTCTGTGAGCAAGTGAGACACAAATATTGCTGCAACTCTTTCCATTCACAATTCATTACTTAAAATTCATTGGAAGGTGCTCCTGGACATACCAGTTATATCAACAAGTTCATCAATTGTTCAGTGATGGTCCTCCTAGATCAGTTCATGAATTTTCATGATGTTTTCATTTGTTTTGGGGTGGGGGGGTCAACAGACGCCCTGGACGAGGTTGATCTTTAGCCAACAAGTGACCGTTCCTAAAGCATGAAAACCACTCATAGGCTTGTGTTTTGCTCATGGCAGCGTCCTTATAAGCTGTTAGAAGCTTGAGAATTGTTTCACCCATTGTTTTCCCCATCAGAAAACAGAATTTCATAGAAGCATACTGTTCCTTCATTTAGACCATTGCAAAAATCAACAAACAGGGGAAAAGTACTACAAAACAAAGATGCACCACGTGGCAGCACAACTTCACTCGATGCCACTAGTCAGCACACTGATGCCTGAGGGTTGCATCATGTGACTTCTAGCGGTAGAAGCCTGAACTACAACAGGCTTGTCCTACAGAGAACATTTCCAGTTACTTTTGGCTACCCCATCATAAACATATACACATGTGTGTGTGTGTGAATATGTATATATATATATATATATATATATATATATATATATATATATATGCTCAACTGATGAAGGGTTGGTCTTTATATTACTTGTCCTGTTTTCCATTTGTTTCTCTCGTTCATTTGTTCACGTATTTCATGTTTACTGTTGGTGATGTCCTGTATTAGAGAAAGGTTATCAGCATAGAGAAGCTCCCAGGGGCATCCTGTCTTGAATTCCTCTGTTATTGCTTGGAGGACTATGATGAATAAGAGGGGGGGGGCTGAGGACTGATCCTTGGTGGACCCCTATCCCTACCCAGAATTCTTCACTATACTTGTTGCTAACCCTTACCTTACTGATTGTATCCCCATACATGGCTTGTACAGCTCTCACTAACCACTCATCTATCCCTAGTTTCCGCATTGACCACTAGATAAGGGATCCTGTCAAAGGCTTTCTCCATGTCAACGAAAGCCAGGTACAGAGGTTTGACTTTGGCTAGGTATTTCTCCTGCAGCTGTCTTACCAGAAATATAGCATCAGTGGTGCTTTTCCCTGGCACAAACCCAAACTGTATCGTGTCTAAACTAACTCTCTCCCTAATTAGTTGGGCTATGACACTCTCCGTGACTTTCATCACCTGATCCAACAATTTGATACCTCTGTAATTATTCGTATCTAATGCATCACCTTTACTTTTGTAAAGGTGATGACTTTTGTATGACTCCTTTATGTATTACCTGATAGACTATACTGGTGACAAGAATATAGCCAACACCGCCAGACATTTTGAGCATCTCTGTGGTGATTCCTGATGAGCCAGGGGCTTTCCCTGTCTTCATACCCTTAATTGCTTTATCTACCAAGGTACTGTCAATTCGGATAGCTGGTCCCTCTGTTGGGTCGACATACGGCAGACTCTCTTTCTCCCATTCATTCTCTTCATTTAGCATCCTTTCATAGTAGCATCTCCAAGTATCTCTCTCTTTGCAGCCTCATTAAATGCAAGTGAGCCATCATCTATGCGAACACATTTCTCTTCTATGACATCACATTTCTCTCTCACACACTGTCTTGCAACATGAAACACTTCAAGTCTTTGGTCCTCATGAAGCAGAACATTGGCAAATTTTTTCTTATCTGCTTTCCCTCTGGCTAAGTAAACCTGTCTCCTAGCTTCCCTTCTGGCAATCTGATACAATTCCTTGCTACCACTGTTCTTCCAGTTTTCTCATGCCCTTTCTTTTCCCTAATGGCCCTGTCAACTACATTGTTTCACCACCATGTTACCTTGGGTCGAGAGGGGACTTTGCACCATCCACAGATCTGATCAGTAACCCTCAACAGGTTGTCCTATAGGAGCCTTCAGTTGTCTTCCACATCATATGATGCTATATCCTCCTCTATTTTGTCAAAAGCTTTGAGTAATACATCTCAAAATCTCTGTCCATTCACAGGATCCTTAAGCTACCAGACCCTTCTTTTCCATGCTGGTAGTCTTCTGGGCATCCATTTAGCCCTGATCCTGAAGTCGTTAACTACTAATCTATGTTGTGGGTGCATTCTTCACCTGAGAAGGTTTTGGCATTTATAAGTAGCCATCTTTCCTGTTTCTTGGCGAGGATGTCAATTTGATTAGTGTGTCCACCAGACTGGTAGATGATTAGGTGACTGGCAGGTTTCCTGAAGTTGGTATTGCAAACCATAAAATCATTTGCATCACAGAACTCCAGCAGCCTGGTTCTCTCCTCATTGCAAGAACCAAAACCATAGCCACCATGTATGCCATGGAAGCCCCCTGCATGTTGTCCAACATGCCCATTGAAGTCACCAGCCACAAAGAGAAGGTCCTTATCATGTAGTCCTGGCTGAGGGGCATAAGCTGAGATAACGGTTGCTAATCCATGTTGCAGCACTAATCTAAGCTTAAGTATTCTATCACAGACTCTGTCTACCTCAATTACCTAATCAACCCATTTCTCCACACGAAGTATACCCACGTCCCCAAACCTGTCAGTGTTCTTTACCCAGAAAATCTTATACCTATGTTCTTTGCCTGTGAGGAACCTAGCAGAACTTCTCCATCTTACTTCTTGGATGCAGCACAGATCTACACATTTCCGTTCAAACATCTCAACAATCTCACCGGACCTACCTTTCAATATGCCAACATTAAGTGTCCCAACTCTGAGGGTGTGGAAGGTGTGGACCTGTGTAACCCTGGGATGAGAGACAGCCGCATCAGATACCTGAAAAGAAAGCTTGCATTTGGCAGAACTCATAACCATAGAATAGCCTTCAACCTGCATACACTGCACCATCATTTTATGTGCTTCATAATTACTATATCGCATAGGAGATAAACCTTAAGTAGAGATGGGAGAGCATTAAGCCTTTGGAGGTGTTCAGGGGGAAAGACATCTGATAGAAGTCAGAGGATAAAGACTCCCAGTACAAGTGGTGGGGTGGGAAGGGTGGGTACACCATGAAACTGCAAAAATTCAGGCTGCCAGTCTGAAAGAATAGTAATAAAAATAATGAGATAGAATTGGGCCACTCTCTCTCTCTCTCTCTTGGTTATCATCATCATCATCATCATATGGTTTGGACAGCTTGACTGAAAACTGGTAAGCCGGAGACCTGCACCAGGTTCCCATCTGATTTGGCAAGGTTTTATGGCTGGATGCCTTTCCTGACACCAACCACTCTGAAAGTGTAGTGGGGGATTTTTATGTACCGCCAGCATGGATGCCATTGACCTGACGCCAACATCAGCCACAACTACAGTCTCACTTGGCTTGACAGGCCCACACAAGCATGATATAATACCAAGGGTCTTGGTCACCTTTCACTGCCCAATGCTTGAATAGTGCTTTTTACATGCCAGTTAGATGGCACTGGCATCGGCCACAACAAAAATTTCATTCGGTCCAACAGATCTTCACATGCATAACATATCGCCCAACGATTGAAGGGTGCTTTTAACAGGCTAGTTATGCGACACTAGCATTGGCCATGACTATGATCTCACTCGGCTTCACATCACTATCTCCATGAGGCCTAACACCCGAACGGTACACTTTACATGCCACCAGTATGGGTGCCAGTCAGATGGCACTGGCATTGACCACAACTAAGATTTCACTCTATTCAACAGGTCTTCACAAGCACAGCACATTACCCAATAATTGAAGGGTTCTTTTAATGGACCAGTTAACCATCACTGGCACCAGCCATGACTACGATCTCACTTGGCTTGACAGCATATGTCATTGCCTCTGCGAAGCCCAACATTCAAAGATCGTTCTTCGCCACCTCATCCCATGTCTTCCCAGGTCTAGCTCTTCCACAGGTTCCCTCCACCGTTAGAGTGTGACATTTCTTCACACAGCTGTCCTCATCCATACGCATCATGTGACCATAATAATGAGTCGTCTCTCTTACACACTACATCTGATGCTTCTTATGTCCAACTTTTCTCTCAGGACACATACACTTTGTCATGCATGCACACTGACATTACACATCCAGCGGAGCATACTAGCTTCATTTCTTACAAGCCCATGCATGTCCTCAGCAATCACAGCCCATGTTTCATTACCATGTAGCATGGCTATTCATACACAGACATCATACAGTCTGCCTTTCACTCTGAGTGAGAGGCCCTTTGTTACCAACAAAGTTCGGAGCTCTCTGAACTTTGCCCAGGCTATTCTTATTCTTGCAGCTATGCTCTCAGAGTATCAACCCTGCTACTGACTTGGTCACGTAGGTAACAGAAGATATCGACTACTTCTAGTTATCCCCACTGGCATGTGATGGAATCTATTTTTTGTACATTTTTGGTGTTTATTGTACCTGTGCACCTTCCATACACAAAAACTATTTTTCCTGTTAACCTTCCTCTGATATTGCTGCACTTCTTATGTGTCCATAGCTTACACCGGGTACATCTTATGAAGTTTCTACCAACGCTTTTTCTACAAATCGAGCAGAGCCATCTACCAGAAGGGATTTGGGATTTGTCTGCCTTCCTACTCACTAAAACTTTTGCTTTTGCTAGGTTAACTCTAAGGCCCTTCGATTCTAGACCTTGCTTCCATACCTGAAACTTCTTTTCTAGTCCTGGTAGTGATTCAGCTATAAGGGCAAGGTCATCAGCATAGAGGAGCTCCCAGGGGCATCCTGTCTTGAATTCCTCTGTTATAGTCTAGAGGACTATGATGAACAAGAGGGGGCTGAGGATTGATCCTTGATGAACCTACTTGTACCCTGAATTTTTCGCGATACTTGTTACCAACCCTTGCATATGGACGTGGACAGCTGATCTTTAACTGTGGAGGGAGCCTATGGTAGAGGTAGATCCAGGAAGATATGGGACAAGGTGGTGAAGTATGATCTTCAAACTTTGAGCCTCACAGAGGAAATGATCAATGACCAAGACCTTTGGCGATGTGCTGTGCTTGAGAAGACCCATCAAGTCAAGTGAAATTGTAGTCATGGCTGATGTTGGTGTCAGGTAACTGGCATCTATGCCAGTGGCATGTAAAGAGCACTGGTTGAGCATTGGGCCTCATGGAGACAAAATGGCTGATGCCGGTGACACATGCAAAGTTCTTTTTGAGTGTTGGGCCTCATGGAGGCAATGACCGAGACCTTTGGCATTATGTCATGCTTGAGAAGAAGACTCATTAAGCCAAGTAAAATTGCAGCTGTGGCAGATACTGGTTTTATGCAAATGGCATTCATACTGGTGGCATGTGAAAGCACCCGTTACTTTCTTGGTGTTTATGAAGGGCATCCAGCCATAGAAATCATGCCAAATCAGACTAAAATCTGGTGCAGCCTTCCAGTTTGTCAGCACTGGTCAAATCGTCCAACCCATGCAAACATGGACAATGGACATTAAATGACAATGATAATGATGATATATACATTCTCTCTCCATTTTCTTTCCCCTCAATTTTTTCTGTTGAAGAGCATAGGCTCAACATGTCAAAGACTTTTCCATTCTTCCCAAGCATTAAACTAATGCACCCACTTGTTATTCTCTCACCTGTCTTTGTCTTTTGTTTTCTGTAAATTTGAACTATGCACACACACACACACACACACACACGTGCACAAATCATTTAATATGTATATTTCAGGTCTGTGGAATATATAATAGAAAATCCATCCATTACATAAGACCTTCCTTGGTTAAAACATTGAAAATTCTGGTATTGTGCACCATTTCTTAGCATAACACACACACACACACACACACACATCGTTGGTAAATTATAAAACCAAAAAAGAAGCACACTCTAAGGTATAGAGCAGTAGAGTATATAGATAAAGATAGATATAACCGGTCTATGCAGTTACTCTTAGATTCACATCCATAAACCACTTAGGTTTACAGCATCTTTTTTTTTCAGACCCTAGGCCTATGGAGGAGGAAAAGACTTGTTGACATAGAGTAATGAAGTTTTTTCCTCGTCCATTTTCTAGAGAGGGCACTTGCTAGAGAGGGTACTTGCTAGAGAGGGCACTTGCTAAAGAGGCCATAGGCCTAGGGTTTGAAGAAATGCTGTAAAGCTAACTGCTTTATGGACGTGAAACCCAGAGTAACCCCATAGACTGGCCATATCTATCAATCTATCTATCTATCTATCTATCTATATAATTATAAGATCTGGTAATTAGTCATATATTAATATATTAATTAATATCGATTAATTATCAGGGGGCCAGCACATTTAAAGAATCAAAGAGATTCAGAAATATTATCTGCAATCTCAGGGGATTAAGGTACATTTTAAAAAATAACGTCGACCACTAACGTGGACAATTAATGCGCTAGAAATAGATCACATCTTGTGTCTGAGAACTTTTTAGGTCTTAATAGACACAAGATGTGATCTATTTCTAGCGCATTAATTGTCCACGTTAGTGGTCGACGTTATTTTTTATCTATCTATCTATATATATATATATATATATATATATATATATATATATATATATATATATATATATATATATATATATATATATATATATATTCTTTTATCTTTTTACTTGTTTCAGTCACTTGACAGTGGCTATGTTGGAGCACCACCTTAAGGGGGTTTTAGTCATACAAATTGATTTCAGGACTTATTCTTTGGAAGCCTAGTACCTATTCTATTGGTCTCTTTTGCCGAATTGCTAAGTTACAGGAATGAAAACACATCAACATCAGTTGTCAAGTGATGGTGGGTGGTTACAAACACAGATACACACACACACACACACACACACACACACACACACACACACACACACACACACACACACACACACAGACAGACACACACACACACACACAGACAGACACACACACACACATCTATTTACAATGGGCTTCTTTCAGTTTCCATCTACCAAATCCACTCATAAGGCTTTGGTCGACTTTAATATAAATATTAAAAGAACGAGTACTTTTGCACACAAGTAGAAACACAACTGAAACTTCTGCCTGCCAAATTCAATCACAAGACTTTGGTCAGCCTGAGCTTATAGCAGAACACACTTGTGACGTGTAGTGAGAAGCTGAAACCATGTGGTTGAGAGGCAATACTCAACCATGCTTGACATATATATATATATATATATATATATATATACGAGGGGGTACTGAAAAGTCCTTGGCTTTGGATAAAAGATAATACATGAAGATAAATTAATCATTCAAAATATTCGCCTCTCAGATTCACTCACTTATTGCAGCAGTCCTTCAGTTTTACTAAGCCCAGTAAAAGAACTCAGAAGGTTAGGCCTCCAACCATGCCTTTCACCATACCCTTAAAGCCAGGAACTTTTCAGCATCCCCTTGTATATCAAACATCACAGTTGTAACATTACTAACCATACAATTAGAGAAATGACAAATAAACAACAACAACAGCAATATATTGAAATAACAACTTTGTCAAAGTTATGGTGCTGATTTTGGCATCATCAGAACCTTCTAAAGAATTAAGGAGTTGATATTTTTTCAGTCAAGAAGAATGGGAGTGGTATCCATGACAATCAGTTGCAGACAGAATTACGGAATTATCTTCAGAAATCTAGTAACAAACAAGTTTTGCATCCATTGATTCGCCCACCACCAAAATGGATAGGTTACTATGACTTTGAGAAATTGTGTCGGGCTCAGTTACAGGTAATACGTTTTTGAAAAATACTTAAAGTTAACAGACATGCAAAAGTCATTGTCATCTTTATTATTATGATTATATTCATAATTATAATTATCATTATTGCTATCATCAGCAGGCAGAATTGTTAGCACACCAGATGGAATGCTTAGTGATATTTTGCCTGTCACTGCATTCTGAGTTCAAATCCTGCCAAGGTTGACTTTGCCTTGCATCCTTTCTGGGTCGATAAATTAAGAACCAGTGAAACATTGGGGTCAATGTAATCAACTTAATCAACCTCCCCCAAACTGCCCTTGTAACAAACATTTGAAATCATTATTACTATCATCAGCATTGTCATTGTTCTTGGTATTTTCATTGTTATCATCACTGCCATTGTCATTTTTATCATCTTCATTATCACTACCATCATTACCTTCATCATCATCATCATCATCATCTTTATATCTTCCAGTTCTTTCCAATATAGTCATCTCCATCTTCACCATTATCTTCATAATCATCATTGTCATCATTAGAGTTTCCAGTTCCAGTTCTCTCCATTATAGACACTATTGTTGTCTACAGTGCCATCATCATCATCATCATCATTGTTGTTGTCACTGTTAGTGTCTCAATCCTACATCAGATCTAGTTTTGTAAAGAATTCAACCCTCCCATATATCATTTTCCTCCTACTTACAATATCTATTTAATGTGTGCACTAAAGAGATAAGGTATGCCTTATCTCTTTACTTAATGCTCCACTTACCTTGACTTCTTGTCAAACTGTCCATCATGTCCGCCTACTACATCCATTCAGATACTAAAATATACAGTAGATTTAAAAAGAATAAATCAGATAAATCAGATGAATAATCCCTTTGATAAGAAACCAAATTATCACAGGAGCCCTCTCTAGAAGATTCTAACACATATTGGCCAGATGATTATTGCTCTGAGGAATCAAATATTCTGCTGAAAAATAATACCTACAGCTGATATAAGTTTGTGGCTGGTGAATCATCAGCTGTACTAACCATCTATATATCATACTTAGTGTATATATACACTGTTTGCAGGCAAGTTACTGCAATTTTAGTCTGAAGTTAAAATCTTTTATGGACATGCTTGACCCAACAAAATGTTGAGTCAATCTCAAACAGACCTTGGCTATAATTCCATAACCTCGCCACACATTAGAAATATCAATTTTTTTTATTTTTTAATTTCCATTAACATTCTTAAACTTGTTTAAAATTGCATATACTTTCTGTTAAAATATTCATTGTATTATAACCTTTATTTTCATATAAATTTTATAACATAATAATTAATAATTATAATTATAATAATAATAAAAATCTTTTTAACATTATCTTCTCAAGAACCTCTTCATATCCACATTTTGTTCAGCTGTCTCTTTTACACTTTTCCTCCTACCCTTTCTTTCCTGTCTACTCTACCTTTTCCTCTCTATATCACAATACTAGAGAAGTTAAACCATCCACCGGGTCATGACTTCTCTCTAGTTATGTCTTGTCTCTTCTTTCCGGTGATCATTGCCAGGTCAAATTTAATTAACACTGTCCGAATTCTTGTTAATTCATTAAATTAGTACTTGTTTTCTTTTTCACTGAGCTCAAGGGTAACCTGAATAGCATGAACAGAGGGAGGTACAGGTATTATTATGGAGACAACATGATCACTCAAGGTGTTAGAAATAGCAGCCAGATTGTCTTCAAATCTCTTCCTATTGTCTCTTAGAAAAGATACATTTGATGATGTATTTCTATTCGTACTGTCTCAGAAAGACAGAATGGCTGGTCAAGCTGAAACATCTTTGATCATAGGTCTGCTAGCTCAGGAGTGATCTGGGGCTAAATAATCAGATATGTTTTCTGTACATTATAAAATAAAAATTAAAAATCAGTGGTGACCTTACCCCCATAAAAACCAATAATCACCTTAATGTGGTATGGAGGTGAACCAAAAATTGGGTTAATGATGGCAATGGTACTTGAATGATAATCTAAATAATAAATGATATATTATAATCTTAAAAAACAAGAAATTTAAATGGAAAAAATTTCCTTTTTTACAGTAAAAGGGTTCAACAAAATGTTCAGACTTTAAATTTTTCAAAAACAAATTGTTGTTTTACAGAAAAATGTTTAATAAGATATTGAGCCTTCAAAAGTTAGAAACTAGAATTCATTTAAATATATTATTGGGTAATGAAAATCATCCTAGTAGTCGCATGTAAATACAACCATATATATGTTTATGTATGTATATTTTTATACACACACACAATCATGCATGTACATCAAAAATGCATACATACCTTCACATATATACAGGTACATATTGTTTCTTATTTATATTTGTTTTTATTTTTTAAACATTTTTTACAAATAAAATGAAAAAAGCCACAAATCTCCAACAGTGTTGTCTGTTCATTCCAAGAGAGACTTGTACCATATTTGAATTTCAAACAAGAAATATTACACTATGACCCTCTGGTGGTTCTCTATCATGATGTCATCACAGATTCAGAAATGTCTTATATAAAGAATACAACAGTTCGCAAGGTAAATACTATTGTGTACTTTGATTTATTTATTAGTTAAACCATTTTTACAGGATTTTTATGAAAAATAAAAACTAGGAAAAGTTTGAGAGTTCATATCTACAATACTCCATCTATCTTCTGTCTTAAAATATAAGCAACACTTACCTTTTTCAGAACGTCAAGACTCTTATAAATCCTATACATTTAGATCTTTTTAAGTATCTAGATAAAACAAAAGAGAAGTATTTTGTTTGGATAAGTAATTCTTCAGATAATTGGTGTGAACACAGACAAAGAAGCCATATTGAACTTAATTACTGCACTGATTAAGCTTTTGTATACTAACATACCAATAATCAATTTGTTAAAATTGGCTGAAATCAGCATGCCCAAGTTATGTAGGCACATATGTGACTGTGGTAAGAAGTTTGCTTCCCAGCCACATGGTTCTGGGTTCAGTCCTACTATGTGACACCTTAGGCAAGTGTCTTCTCCTATAGTCTTAGGCCAACCAAAGTCTTGTGAGTAAATTTGGTAGACAGAAACTGAAAGAAGCCCGACATATAATATATGTATATCTATGGGTGTGTGTCTTTGTGTCTGTGTTTGTCCCCCACCACCTCCTGATAATTGGTATCAGTGTGTTTATGTCCCTGTAACTTAGCAATCAGCAAAAGATGTTGATAGAATAAGTACCAGGTTTAAAAAAAAAAGTACTGGGGTTGATTCATTTGAGTAAAAATTCTTCAAGGCAGTGAACCAGCATGGCCACAGTCTAAAGGCTGAAACAAGTAAAAGATAAAAGATAAAAGATAGAGAATAATTCAAACATATTTTTTATCTCTATCCACTATTCCATAAAGTACTCTGCTATCAAAAACAAGTTAACCTGGTTCCAATGTTTTATGATCAGTTCAAGTATATTAGAAAAATATTTGAATCTGAAAAGGCTTTTCACTTCCTGTTGTTGCAGGGAAAAATTTCTCACCTATGATAAAAACACATCCATCACTTCAATAGAGAACGATGTGAACTGACATTTTTTTTTTTTGTCTTAAGTGAGAATTTTTTTTTTCTTCATGACTAACTACAGTAAGAAACCTGTAATGAATTCAAATATCTCTCAAAATATTTGAATTAATCCTAAGTTTGTATATTGTCACTGCTTTGCATGTTTATATCTTTTTTAACACTGTTGTAAGTGACCAGCTGAACTCAAATAAGATGACCAAGAAAACTAACAGACACAAGGTACTTTTGATAATTGTAAACAAAAGGCACAACTGTTACAATAGTGTCTGTAATACCTCTTTGATGCTACATTTTTACATGTCCATCAGTAATTCAAATTAACTTTAATTATTGAAAACAAAATAGGAAATGATAGTACCAGTATTATTCTTGAGTTTGGGTTATGGTGAATTAGATTATTCACAAACTTTGAAATCTTGTTTGGGTAATCTGAAATATAGATAATTAATGTTTAGATTATTGAGGCTTAAATGTACATATCTCCAGTTTCCATAGCTTTGATCTGATAACAAAGTCCTTCATAATGAAGTCCAAGCACAGTTCATGTAATGAGCACAATCACTTAAATCAATCAAAATTATTCATGTATTGCAAAGAAGCATATATTATTAAACAATGCTTAACAAAAATCAAATAGAGACAAGGTAACCATTTAAACGAGTCTCATACTGGTGCCACATAAAATTCATTCATGCTGGCACTATGTGCAAAGCACTTGTGCCAGCACCACATGAAAAGCACTTGAGTTGGCACTACATAAAATGCACTCATGCTGGCACCACATTAAAAAGCATCCATGCTGAAGTTATGTAAAGAGCACCCAACACACTCTGTAAAGTGGTTGGCATTAGGAAGGGCATCAAGGGAAACCATGCCAAAACAGACAAATGGAGCCCAGGCAATTCTCCAGCTGGCCAGCTCCTGTGAAACAGTCAAATCCATACCAGCATGGAAAACAGATGTTAAACAATGATAATAATGATGTTGTTTTGTTACACAGGAACTGAGCCAACCACTTTCAGCCAACATAATAATGAATAGTTCCAGAATGTTGTTTATGTTTATAAAAATGAACTATGTCCTGGAGTTTGAGTAAAGTTGAATCAGTTGTTGAGTGTTAAATGTTGGGTTCTTAGACACAAAATGGTGTTCAAAGATAGGAAACACTGTCTTCTCTGTATATTACCCTGTAGTGATTGATTTGTGCCATACGGTTTCCTTTGAATAGAAACTTTACCATTTTTTAAAAATTTAAACATAAGAAAACTACCACCATCAGTACAACAACAACAGTCAACACCATCACAACCACCAAAACAACAATGACTACTATCACAACAACTACTACCATCACAAAACCACTGTCATTACCACAACTATCTCCATCACCACAAACACTACCATCACAATAATCACTATCATAGCAACAACTACTACCGCCACTACCCTCACAACTATTACCACCATAACCACAACCACTATCACTACCATCTCCACTACCACAATCATCTTCATCACAAAAATCACTATCATTTCAAGAATCATCACCATCATAACATCTGCCACTACCATCATCACAACCACCACTATCACAACATCCTCCACTACAGACATTTAAATATTAATCACTATTCATCCTACCATCACCACCATCAAATATCATTATAATCTTAAATAAGCACCTCTACTTCACATATTACCTTCAAGAAAATCCCCACAATCACCACCACCACTACCACCACAGCAACAACAACCACTCTCATAACCAACACTCAATTACAAAAAAAAACATTCATTATTTTTGTTTTAAATTAATTTGCATATATATATATTGCAGCTGACACGGTCAGACATTGGAAGCCAGGACTCCAAAGGAACAACTAAAAGTAGTGCTAGGATCAGCCAAAGGTAAGTTAAATCTGGGATGTTATTGACAACATTCTTAATAGGAAAAATCATCTTTAACACACACACACATATATATATATATATATATATTATTTAATTATATGTATTTATTCTATCCTAATAAATAATAATTCTGATAGAATAAATGGGTTAATAGAAACCAAGGTAGCAAAGATCACAAAATAACTGTGGTGTAATTCCTGTTGGTGAGGCAGAAACTCCTTGATATTTTGGGTATTTGAGTATATATAAACATTTAAGGAATGGAGAAAACGCATGTTATAACTGCATACTTTATTCCGACATATGTTTCGAAGAATTACAATTTATGCGATCCATAGGAATCGGCGATGTTAAAAATGTAAACTTCTCCTCAGGGAAATGCATGGGGATCATCCTAAATGTAAGACATTATGACCGAGTATGATAACTATAGTTGGATAATGTTATGACATGATTCATTTGAAAAAACCGTTAGAGATTTGGACGCTACCAGATAGTAGGATGGACAACACAAACATACAAATATATATACATACATATACACATAGTTATATACACATATACACATATATATATATACGCACACATACACAAATTTACACATATACACACACATACCTACCTATACACAAATACACATAAATGCATATCCATCCCCATATATACATAAATACAAATATACACACACATATACAAACACATATATATGCATCTATGCCTATAACCAAACAAATACATACGCATATACATATGTATACATGTATACATATATATACATATACAGACACATGCACATACATACATACAAACATACAAATACATATATATATAAAAAAACCATATGAATTTATATACATATACATATACAAGTCTATACACACATACACATATACACATATATATACACACACATATATATATATACACACACAAAACCTAATCACACATATATACATATGCATTCATACATATATATACACACATATATACTACATACATATACATATATACATACACATATACACACAAATACTTACAAACATACATACATACATCTACATATATATATATATATATATATATATATATATATATATATATATATATATATATATATATATATATATATACCCACACACACATACATATATATACATACGCATACACACATACATGCACATGTATACACAATTATATACACACACACACATATATATATACACACATATACATCCAAATATACACATATATTTTTTTATATATATAAAAATACATTTACACAAATACGCACACATACAAATTCACAAATACACTCATATATGAATATATAAAGAAACTTATGCATAAATATATCTGTTCATAAAAATGTACACAAAAATATATACAAACTCATCTAGTTTATACAAAAACATGAATATATATGCACACAGACACACACACATTCTCCCACAAATACACGTGTATATATAAACACTTATACATGTATACTCATATGCACATATATTTTTTGTATGTATTTGCTGTTACATGAATATATCAAGATTTAATATATGTTCTAATTTAAGTTAATAAATAACAAATGATTAGATAAATTTTGTGAATCGTGATCAATTTTAATCTTAATCTTCTAACATGTGAGGGAATTAATAACCTGTTTTACTAGAACTATTTGATGAACTCACATATTAAGGGTTAATATGATAGCTTTCTATAAAAACAATGATTGTTATTTAAACACTGAAAATACATGTTTTTGCCAATGTTTACATCTGTAAGAATTTTCTATAAAGGTATTTACCAGGTAATTCTTTGAAAATAAAATAAAGTAAAGTTCTGTAACACAAAGGGAACAAAATTTTCCACCCTTTTCATACAGCCTAGAAATAGAAAGAATTAGCCAGTCTAGTTTAAATTTAATGTTAATATCTTTAAGATCCCAAATTAGTTTGCTTAGGCTCGTAGTATTACATTTGTTTTTATCTCTAAATGTCGAGAAATGGTTAGAAATTCTGGTGGATAATGTTGAAGAGGAAGATCCAACATAAAAGTGGATATTTGTAGGAGTACTAACTTGGCATTGGTAGACAGTATTTTTAAGTTTCGCATTATCGCTTAAAAAACTAATTCTTTTGTTATTAACTTCAGAAATAATGATTTTGTTGTTGTGACTATAACTATTATGTATCGTGTTATTATTATTGTTCCCTATATTATTATTAGTGTTATTATTGTTATTTTGGTAAGTGTTAATAATGCCTGGCTCAATGTTATTACTGTTGGAACTCTCTAACGGTTTTTTCAAATGAATCACGTCATAACATTATCCAACTATAGTTATCATACTCGGTCATAATGTCTTACATTTAGGATGATTCCCATGCATTTCCCTGAGGAGAAGTTTACATTTTTAACATCGCCGATTCCTATGGATCGCATAAATTGTAATTCTTCAAAACATATGTCGGAATAAAGTATGCAGTTATAACATGCGTTTTCTCCATTCCTTAAATTTATATATATATATATATATATATATATATATATATATATATATATATATATATAGAAGACCTATTGAGGCAAGTAAAATGAAAATCAAAATCGCTGACATGGCCGATGACAGTACCGCCTGATTGGCACTTGTGCCAGTGGAACATTGAAAGCACAACTCAGCGTGGGGGTGTAACCAGCCCACTTATGAGTACCCCTTATTCAATGGACAATAAACTTTGCTTGTGAAGACCTATTGAGGCAAGTGAGATCAAATCAAAATCACTGACATGACCGATGACAGCACCGCCTGATTGGCACTCATGCCGGTAGAACGTTAAAAGCACATCCAAGCGTCATCGTTGCCAGGGCCATGGATTGGCTCCTGTGCCAATGGCATGTGAAAAACAACATTCAAGTGTGGTCTTTGCCAGTGCTGCCAGACTGACTCCTGTGGAGGTAGCACCTACAAAACAACTTTTGAGCATGGTTGTTGCCAGAACCGCCTGACTGGCCCTCATGCCAGTGGCACATAAAAGCATCCACTACATTCTCAGAGTGGTTGGTGTTAGGAAGGGCATCCACCTGTAGAAGCTTTGCCAGATCAGATTGAGCCTGGTGCAGCCTTATGTTTCTATTCAAAGGAAACCGTATGGCATGAATCAATCACTACAGGGTAATATACAGAGAAGACAGTGTTTCCTATCTTTGAACACCATTTTGTGTTAAAGAATCCAACATTTAACACTCAACAACTGATTCAACTTTACTCAAACTCCAGGACACAGTTCATTTTTATAAACATAAACAACATTCTGGAACTATTCATTATTATGTTGGTCTTCTACATATATATATGTGTGTGTGTGTGTGTGTGTGTGTGTGTGTGTGTGTGTGTGTGTGTGTGTGTGTGTGTGTGTGTGTGTGTTAAAGATGATTTTTCCTATTAAGAATGCAAGCATGGAAAGTGGACATGAAATGACAATGATGACGATGATGGTATATATATATATATATATATATATAAAATCATCTTTACTGGTTTTTTCAGCAAGAAATTCCAGAACTATTTACCTTGGATTTGAAAGACTAGCATTATATATAGATTACTGCTTTGTTAAGATCAACTAAAAAGGACTCCATCCAGTGAGAAATAAATATCATTTAATGCACACAGTATAAAGTAATGAGCTACTAATAGTTTCTTGCCTTAGAGACATGGGTCTAGGCACGTTTTTATAATGTCTTGTGCTTCCAAGCAATCTGAGGGCTTTGAGCACACGGTCAGTTCAATTTTCAAATCAGTATGCTGGTACTTTTGAAAGCACGAGAGAAAAACCAACTAGGTTTCTTTCTCTAACATTTACATAGTTCAATTTACACAAGTTAATGTGTGAAAGATAAAATATGAATTTTGAAAGAGGATTCTATAAAACTAGTTTTTAAACATCGAATGGCTATGAGGGTGCACCAGAATAAAATAGTAATCAAAGGGGTCCATAGATAAAAAAATGGCTGAGAACCCCTGTTTTAAAGAAAGTGATATTGGTGGCACATAAAAAGCACCCAGCACATTCTGTTAAATGGTTGATGCTAGGAAGGGCATCCAGCTGTAGAAACCATGCGTCAACAGACAGCTGGAGCCTGGACAGCTCCCTGCTAACCAGTTCCATGTCAAACCGTCCAACCCATGCCAGCATGGAAAGCGGATGTTAAATGATGATAATTTATATATATGTATATGTGTATATATACACACACATATATACATATACTTCCTTACTTAATAACTTGTACATATGATTTCTCTAAAGCAATCAAATGGTTGTGCTACAAATAAGCTCACACCCTCCATCCAGTCAACATTGCCTGTACAGGTCTACAGTATGCCACTTGTCAGATGTCAAAGTGATTGCAGAGCACAATGCATCACCCAGTCTGGGATTGAACCCATAATATCATAGTTGTGAATGCAACACCCTAAACACAGAGCCATGTGCCCTCACAATATATTCTATATACATAAATGTGTAATGGTGTCTGTCTCTGTATGTGTGTTTTGGGTTACTCTAACTCCTTCCACACCGTCCAACCATTTTAATGATTTTTGGCACATAGGTAGATCACATGCCCTCAAGTTCGAATAAGGCCAGAATTTTTCGAAAACTCGATAATGCTCAGTTGGCATCGATTTTTGTGAGCTCATTCGGGTGTTTCAATGGAAATTCCCATTAACGATGTTATTTTAGCTGTAGCTTTTGCATTTTTTGTCCGATTTTGATGAAAATTGATGAGTGAGCAAGGCTCTTGGCAGTGAGTTTATGTCAGTATATGGTGTTGACAAAAAATCGATAATTGCGCCCGAGCAGTGATTTTGTAAAATCAATAGGCTTTTTGTGTGCAAATATCCATAGGGATTTTTTTTTTGGCCGTAACTGTTATGCTTTTATCCAATTTTAATGAAATTTGAGATGTAGGTAAATTTTGTGATGGGGGAGACGGTAAAGATGTTTATTTAATTCAAAAGGGCTTGAAAAGGGCACAAATGCAAATAAGCGTTTCTTTGGAGACATTCTTATTGATTTTGTAGAAATTTTACACGTGATTACAGTTCATGTCAATTAGTTGATGCCAGCATGAAGAGTTGACAAAAAATTGACAATTGCACATGAGCGGGGGATTTTAAGAAATCAATAAGCTTTTTGTATGCAATTACCCATAGGATTAATATTTTATGCTGTAACTTTTACAGAATTCATGTGATTTTGATGAAATTTGACATTTTGACAAAGTTTATGGTCTGAGTCATGTAGTAGAATTAAAATTAAACTGGTGAAAGGCAGAAATCGTCAAAATTCACTCACAATAAAATAATGAACTGATTTTGAAGAAAATTGACCCATGAGCAAAATTAAGCACGTCAACATCAATTATTCCTATAATGTATTGGGATTTAAAAGTCAATGGGGTATTTTCATGTAAATGGTCACATGGATTCTATTTTATGACATAACCTTAACATTTTTCTTTGGATTTTGCTGAGATTGGACACACTGAGGGTGGCATTAAGGGGAGCGAAATAAACAAACATCACTCTCAACAAGTCGAGGTACACCCAAAAGTTTGACTGCGATTTCAGATGGTCTAGTATGTCAAAAACGTTAACCGAGTAAAATCCCTTCCCAACCAGATATAACATCTTAATGGGTAATAGTTGGCACAGGTAACATAGAATATTTCAATACAAGTTCAGAGGTAGGCTTAACTTCAACACGGAAAACACGAGCAATGCTGGGTCCAACAGCTAGTACATATATATAAATTATTTCAAGCATATAGATACCTCTTAAAGGGATGTCAGCATTCAAGTTCCCCAGTTTTATCCCGTGTATCAGTGAAATACTAAAAGATGTTAGCTTCACATTGATAGATATGGGTATATTACCATTTGTGTATAAGAAGAGAATGGAGAAATTGACATATAGACATCAATTCATTGAAACAAATCCAATTTCGAACAATATCAAACTCACAGAACATACAATTGCTTCCATGTCCAATCAATTAATTCAAATTAGAAAAATTAAATTAAAGATTCTTATTGAATTATAGTTAATCGAAAATTTCATCAGGGTCAGCACTTGATAGAAAAGGAACTACATCCCAATGTATTAATATATCATTGGTAGACTCAGCATTAAATTCAGATATATGCACTTGTGCATTCTAATGTGTGTTTTTTTAAACCATTTCTTGTGTATATGCAATTTTGTTTTAATTTTATGCATGTGCGATTTCATCATGGTCATGTGGTACATAGTTAAAGTAACTATGATTTATGTTTTAAATTATAAAAAAAAAAAATTAGTATTTAATTATTAATAGTAGGGGTTACAGCTAAATGACTTACAATATAATTCTTAAGTGATTCAAAAACTTTGCTGACACTTTGTGCTCTCACAAGTAATTATGAAAATTAGGAATAAATGTTTTTAATTATAATTCAACCTAACGGCTCCTTTGTTTTTCAACACATTAATACACATACATGCCCAAATAAATTAAAACGAAGTTGCATGCACACGAGTAACAGTTTTTTAAAAATACATTAGAATGCACAAATCTGAATTTAATGCTAAGTCTACCAATGATATATCGACACATTGGAATGTAGTTCTTTTTTCTATCAAATTCTGATCTTGACGAAATGTTTAATTAACTATAATTCGAGAGAGAGAGAGACAGAGAGAGAGAGTTATAGAGATATACATAGAGAGATATATAGATATATATATAGAGAGAGAGATACAGAGATATATTGAGAGATATATAGAGAGAGATAGAAAGAAAGAGAGAGAAAGAGAGAGATAGAGAGATACAGAGAGAGAGATACAGAGAGAGAGGTACAAAGAGATATAGAGATATAGAAAGATATACATATATATATATATATATATATATATATATATATATATATATATATATATATATATATATATATATATATATATGTATATATACATATATATATATATATACATATATATATATACTAGCAGTATAACCCGACCTTGTCCGGGTGTGACTTATTATGCCATCTACGATAAGTCTTGCTAGCTGAAAATCAGCTAAAAAAGAAAGCCTTGCAACGAAAAAACCCTTATGATGTAAATATGTTCATAATTCAAAAGACAAAATTAATAGGGAAAGTCTGAAGGCTGTTTTGCGTAAAATTATTAAGCATACATAAATTTCATCCGTGTAATTGGCTATACAAATGCTTGTGCAAAACAACTTTTTGCGCTGCCCTGATTATACATAGCAGGGTAATCCCTTTTAGCAGGAGCTAGGACGGCAATTTCTGATGAAGCAATTGCTGGCGATCTGTTGCTACACAGTTTTGCCAGAATTCTATCAGATTGGGCAGAAGATGTTGATGCACCATTTTGCATTATGTTCAAAATAGCTTCTGGAATGTGGTGCATTACTGCAGTCTGTTGCTGTCATTTTAAACCGGTTGCTGTCTTTCCCCAGCAAACTCTCTTCTTTGGAGGCATAATCTATGTATATATTAAACAGAACAACAAAAGTTATAATAGATGGCAGTGTCGGTACTTTTCACATATCTGTAATTTTTCAGATTAACACCCGCACGGTTACCCAACCCTAATCCTAACACTAACCCTAAACCCTAACCCTAACCCTAAAACCCTAACCCTAACACCCTAGTGAAAATCTTGGTAAATTTACAAAACATTGACGAACATGAGTTATATTTTACTGAATGATTGTGTACTTGCACGTGTATGCTTTTGAGAGAGCGAGAGAGTAAGAGGTAGAGAGGGGGAGAGAAAGGAATAGGGGTAGTTAAAAGTTTTCTTATGACTGCTTCTCTTCACTGCCTATTACTTCATTAGAAATCTAAGGATGCACATAAGCACATACTAGAGAAAAATGAAACAAATATGGACGACTTGCTCCGAAACACCAGCGAGTGGGGAACACTTCTCAAAAATAACCTCCAGTTGTTTCCTTCAAAATTCCTACATGCTTGAAATGTACATACATCAAGGTACATTTGTGCAAAATTTCCTGGAAGTTAAGAGGAATTTAAGTGGAATTTCCGAATATTGTACCCCACCACCTTCCAAAACACTTTCACCGAAAATTTTTGTATATTTGGAATCTACATAATAAATAATATATGCATAGAAAATTTCATAAAAAACTATTCATTTTTATGAAAGTTATGACCTTCCAAAGTTGGGGGATACAACTCTGTAGTTATGCCATCAATGTTTTGTAAATATACCACGATGTGAATGATTGTTTACTTGCACGTGTATACGTTTGAGAGAGCGAGAGAGGAAGAGGGGGAGAAATGAATAGAGATTGGGGGCAATGTGTATGTTGTCACAGGTCATGTATGTGTGGTTGTGTGTGTTTTTACGTATCTATGTTATGAAAAATAGGTAAATAATACTGAGATGAAAGTTTAATCTATGACGTTGTATGTATCACTTTCTCTCTCTCTCCCTCTCCCTCTTTTACTTTTACTCTCTATATTTTTATGTTGAGCGCGTGTGTAAGAATGGCGTTCCAGGTAGCAGGGATGAAATATAAAAGTTGCTAGAAACAACAGCCAAATCTCCCTTAAATCACACAAAGTAAACGGAATTTTAAAAATCTAATTACTGCACTGGAAAGTTCAGATCGAGAAAATTCCATTGATGTAAAAAAATCTTACGAAAAAGTGGAAAATGTGGATTTCTATAAACATTCAAAAAGGCTTCACACAAACACACAATTTCAGATTTATATATTAAGATATATATATATAGAAGAGAGAGAGAGAGAGAGAGAGAGAGAGAGAGAGAGAGAGAGAGAGAGAGAGAAAGAGACAGACGGACAGACAGAAAAAGATATATATATATATATATATATATATGTATATATATATCTTTTTCTGTCTGTCTGTCTCTTTCTCTCTCTCTCTCTCTTTCTATATATATATATATATATATATATATATATATATATATATATATATATATATATATATATATATATATATATATATATGTATATATATATATATATCTTTCTATATCTCTATATCTCTTTGTACCTCTCTCTCTATATCTCTCTATCTCTCTCTTTCTCTCTATTTCTTTCTATCTCTCTATATATATCTCTCTCTATATATATATATCTATATATCTCTCTATGTATATCTCTATAACTCTCTCTCTCTGCCGGTCACTCCTTTCAGCAACACCTGTCCGTGTTTGGATTGTCCATGCACAGGGGCCATTCGGACTCCTGTTTGCGCCGTGAACAGGGATTAATCTTCTCTCTTCGCTCTTTTGCGCCACATGGGCTCAACTCCCCTCCCCTCTTCATCTAACCCCCTCCCCCTGCCTCTCCCCCCCTCCAACCAACCATCTCTCCCCCTCCCCCCTCCCCCTCCTGCTCCGACTCCTACTTCTTTGTACGTCTCTTCACCTCTCTTCACTCGTACTTCTCTTCACTCCCACCTCTCTTCATTCCTACTTCTCTTCACTCCTACTTCTTTTCACTCCTACTTCTCTTCACTCCTATTTCTCTTCCTACTTCTCTTCACTCCCACTTCTATTCACCCCTACTCTTTCTCTCCTTTCTCCTACTCTCTCTCACTCTCTTCTCTCGTACTCCCCCATCTCTCACTCTTACTCTCTACACTCTTACTCTCTTACTCTCTCACCCTTACTCTCTTACTCTTTCACTCTCTTCTCTCTTTCCCTCTCTCTCACTCTCTTTCTCTTCCTCGCTTTCTCCCCCTCCCATACCCACCTTCCCCCTCTCTTACATCCACCTTCCCTCTCTTATACCCACCCTCTCTCCTATCTTCCTCTCTTTCTCTCCCCTCCCATACCCACCTTCCCCTCTCTTACATCCACCTTCCCCTTCCCCCTTCATCGTCAACACCCCCTCATAAGCTCATCCCACCACACTCCTACTCTACCTTCCCACTCCACCCCATCCAATTCCTTACACCCACCACCCACCCCTACCCACATACCCTACCCCTACCACCCTACCCCTACCACCCACCCCTACCCACATACCCACATACCCCACCCCTACCCACATACCCCTACCTCTACCCCCACCCTCAGCCTAACCCACACTCCACCCATGCCTTCCCCACCTCCCAACACCCTCACATCACATCACACCAACACCCTCACATCACACCACGCACACACTACAACTGACCAATTCCTTTCTCCCCTCCCCATTTTCACACACACATACGTCAAGATCACCAGCATTCTATCTCCCACACACACAGCCCCTCGTTCTTCGATCACCGTTCTTTCTCCCCCTTTTCTTAGCTCTCCTGTGAAAAAAAATCTTTAACTTCCGGTCAGCCATTACTATGATTAGCCATTACTATGATTAGCCATTACTATGATTGACCGTTGACTGAACACTATTCAATTTTTTTTCTCCGTGTTTTTCTCCTTGTCTCCGTATTCTTTCTGTTGAAGAGCATAGCTCGAAACGTTAAAGACTTTCCGTATTCCCGAGCGTCATACTAATACATCCTTTTGTTGTTTACACCACCTGTCCTCGTCTGTTGTTTTTTTCGTACATTCTCCCATATATATATATATATATATATATATAGAGAGAGAGAGAGAGAGAGAGAGAGAGAGATTTAAAGAGATATAGAGAGATATGGAAAGAGAGATATACAGAGGGATACAGAGAGAGAGAGAGAGAGAGATACAGAGAGAGTGATATAGAGATATATATATAGAGAGAGAGATATCCTGAGGCTAGTTTTGTAGCACTCCGTTGGTTACGACAATGAGGATTCCAGTTGATCTGATCAACAGAACAGCCTGCTCGTTAAATTAATGTGTAAGTGGTTGAGCACTCCACAGACATATGTACCTTAACGTAGTTCTGAGGAGATTAAGTGTGACACAGTGTGCAACAAGGCTGGCTCTTTGAAATACAGGTACAACAGAAACAGGAAGAAAGAGTGAGAGAAAGTTGTGATGAAAGAGTTCAGCAGGGTTTGCCACCACCCCTTGCTGGAACCTCATGAAGCTTTAGGTGTTTTTGCTCAATAAACACTCACAACACCTGATCTGGGAATCAAAACCACAATCCTACGACCATGAGTCTGCTGCCCTAAGCACTGGGCCATTGCACCTCTACTGAGGCTAGTTTAGACTAATTCAGTCAAATTTTTTAACAATCAGTCAAATTTTTTAACAATCAGTCTAATTTTAGAGGTCTTTTACCTTTTACTTGTACAGTCATTGGGCTTGCAGTTGCGCAAGGGCATCACCTTGAAGGATTTAGTGAAACAACAAAGCAACCCCAGTACTTTTTTTAAAGTCTGGTAATTATTCTATTAGTCTCTTTTGCCAAACTGCTCAGTTACAGTGATGTAAATAAACCAACTCCAGTTGTCAAGTAGTTGGTCAGAAACAAACACAAAGACACACACACACACACACACACACACGCACACAAACTCACACCGTTTCTGTCTACCAAATTCACTCAAAAGACATTTGTTGGCCCAGGGCTGTAGTAGAAGGCACTTACCCAAGAAGTTAAGCAGCATGACTGCACACAAACTCATGCAGCTGCAGAACTAGCTTCTTAACCATATTTTCTGGCAGCAAACTGACAGAATCATTTTTCCCTTTCATATTCAAACTGGCTATATTCAGCCCAAATATTTTATTTGATTTTTGTTCAAACTGAACAGATCCAGCTTCTCACACCTATCCTACATTATCATTCTAAAAATAAACAATCATATCATTGAAATCTGAAACCTCAAAACTATGATATAATTCATGATTAATTCAAAATAAATAAGCAATACACTTGACAGAATAAACTGAATGCTAAAGTGTTAAAGTATCAGAAAAAATGCTTGTAGCATTTCTTCTGGCTCATTACATTCTGAGTTCAAATACTACTCAAGTTAACTGAAGTAACATTCTAGTATTAAGGTCAAGGATATCAATTAACTCTAACCCTTCAAAATTTCCAGCCTTATACCTAAATTAGAAACAATATTTTCTGCACAACATTTTTGTAAGCTTGATCTCCGGAATATCAAGATAATAAGAGTGTTGATTTCATCCTGAAAACTTTTATTTCAAAAGGAAAGGTAATACTATTCTTATTCACTATAACACTAAAAAGATGATGGAATCTTGAAATTCTTTGTTTCTGTTTTTCCTTTTCATCCAGCACATGGCTTCCAGCTGAAGATAAAATGAGTGAAGTCTTGTGTCGACGGATCAAATTGATTACAGGATTACAGACTGACTTCAAACTTAAAGACACCAACAGTGAGTTATTTCAGGTAAGAATAGGTGCACATACTTGTTCACACACACACACACGAACACACACACACACACACACACACACACAATAATAAATAATAAAATTAACAAATACAAAACAAAGGAGTTTGTTTCTTACGACTGGCACCCATGCCAACGTCGTCTCCTTCATTGGACACGAAACTCAGCTTGCGAAGACCTGTTAAGGCAAGCGAAATCGTGATGGCACATGTGCCCAGTGTTGCCTTTCTGGCACTTGTGTCTGTGGCATGTGTAAGGACTTACATGTCTTTCACACTTACTATGAATACTAATGAATATTATGGTACTTAATGATGTTAGGAAAGAAAACGTTGCTGCTGTCTCTGCCGCATTTGTTGCTGCTGCTGCTGCTGATGATGATGATGATGATGATGATGATGATGGTCATCATCATCATCATCATCATGAAGGGAGGGCGAGGAGGAAAAGAAAAAGAAGAGGAGTAAAAAAGTGTATTGAGTGTCAATGATAGTTTGATTATATGGATATTGAAGCAGCTGCTGTTGGTTTCATTACTGCTACCAATAATGATGATGATGATGACGACGACGATAATTATGATGACGATGACAAAGACAATGACTGTGTTGACGATGATGATGATGAAGATAACAACGATGAGGATGATGACGATGGCGATGACGACAACAAAAATGAGGATGATGACTGATGATTATGATGATGATGACGATGACAACAACAAAAATGAGGATGATGATTTGTTTTTTTTTGGTTGTGATGATTTTGGTAATAGTGATGGTGGTGGTGGTGGTGGTGATGATGATGATGGTAGCAGTGGTGGTGGTAGTGTTGGTGAAGTAATCACTCAGGTAAATTCACACAAGCAGGGTATTCCTTGTTCAGGGACGCATAAACTATTAATTCAATACTTCAACGTCAGAGCCACTGTGTTGGTAAATAAAATCATTCATCATCATCATCATCTTCATCATCATCAGCATCAGCATCATCATTATCATCTTCATCATCATTGTCATCATCATCATCATCAGCTTCACCATTTAATGTCTATTTTCCATGCTGGCATGGGTTGAATTGCTTGACAGGAGCTAGCAAGTCAAGGGACTGCACCAGGCTCTACTGTCAGTTATGGTATGCTTTCTATGGCTGGATACCCTTCCTAACTACCTTACAGAGTGGACTGGATGCTTTTTACTTAGCACCAACTCCAGTGAGGTCACCAAGTAACTTGCAAGACAAAGATCCCTCAATTGAGAGGTGGTGGGGGAGGGGTATCAAGGGAGGTGGCTTTGTGCCAGGTGATAAGAGGTTAAACTGAAGGAACAAAAACAGCTGTTTTGCTGTTGAGATGGTACAGGGCTTCCTCAGCAGGAGAGAAATGAGAGACAGAGAAGATTGTGAAGATGTGCCAGGGTGTTTCCTCAAGATACAAGAAGGTGAATATGAGCGGAGTGGTAGAGAATTGGACAGGGGTAGTGAGCAGGGAGTTCATGAGAGTGCAAAAGGGGAGTGGGAGAGAGGAGAAGGGGATGTAATGAGTGGTGAACCTGGGTTTATAGAGGAGGAGCAGAATAACAATGACGCGGTTGACAGAGGGAGGACAGGAGAGAGAGATGACACTGTGACATTGGGCTGCAGGGGCAAATGGTAAGGAGATACAAGTGTTGTGCATGCCAAGATGAAGTTTGGTTCATTGGGTGGGGATGAATTAATGTAACATCTCAGTAGAGAACACATAGTATGCAATGTTTCCAGAGTTCAGTTTCACTGAGGTGCACAGGGCTTCTCAAGAACATTAGATCATCAGACATCTCAGTCTATTGTCATCTCCTCCATGATGCTCAGTATCTTAAGATCAGCCCTCGCTACTTTAACCCTTGTCTTCTTGGGTCTCCCTCTTCTACAGGTTCCTTCCACTTTAAGCAATTGGCACTTCTTTATACACTGTTCTCATTTATACACATCACACATGTCCAAACCATTGTAGTCTTCTCTCTTGCATGCATCATCTGATTCCTCTTATGGCTAACTTTTCTCTCAACACATTTGCACTTAATTGTATAAATAAATAAAATTATTACTATTATAACTTCTTCACTTCTTCATCTTCCTCCTCTTACCTATCTGTCATCTTATACCCCTTCATCCTCAGGTGATAAACTATGGCATTGGTGGCCTCTATCTACCACACCATGATTATGTGGTAAGTAGAATCTTATTCTCCAATTCTTGCTTTTTTCGCTACTGTCATCATAATGCATCATATACAAATATAATTCTTGCTGCTGTTTGTGTATTATATTACAGATATTATAACGTCTGTAATGTCTATCATAATGTTTGTAATGTATATACTAAGAAGTATATGCAATTGTCTGTATATGTTATATGTATGTTGTTACCTACCTCTCATTTCCCAATCTCTTGCTCCCCCATACACACTCGCAAACCCCAACCCACTGACCCACACTGTCAATTCCTCTGTTCCCACACACTTCTACTCACTTTGTGCCTTGAGGAACCTCTTGGATTTCCAGGTCTGTGATTGTTCTCACCCTTCTTCTAAATATGAGTAACCATGTTGCTCTTCTACAGCAAGAACTCCCTCAACTCCTTCCCTCTTCTCTCATACTTTAACCCCTCATCTCCTCACATAAAGCTGACCCTCTCCTCCTTGGGTTTTCAAGTCATGCAAGTTGCATGGCAACATCACTAGTGCTAGTACTATGAAATAAGCATGCAGTACAAGCTGTAAAATTACTGGTATTAGGAAAGGCAGCCAGCCATAGAAACCATGCCAAAGCAAACACTGGAGCACAATGTAGTCCTTGACTCCACCAGATGCTGTCTAACCATCTAACCCATGCCAGCATGGAACACATATGTTAAATGATGCTGCTACTGATAATGATGCAGACAAATAACTGGTCCTTTTACCCCATGTGTTATATTGGAGCTGTGGTGTTTACAGCTGGTAGTCCACTTTATATATAGATATAGCTATATATTGTTGTTAGGTTTTATTGTGTAAGCGGAAACAGAACATTTCCTGTATATACTGAGGTCATTTGGGGATCAATAGATAAAGTGAAGTCAGGAATTTAATGTAAAAGATGACGATTTGGAAGTTTTTATGTGCAAGGAAGCAACCTTATTGAACAGAATTCTCAGGCAGGAAACATTTAATGCCTGTTATGTGAAGATATACAAGAGGGTACCCAAAAGAAACCGGAATTTTGCAATATTATTTTATTCACTTAGTTTTACATGTTTACACTTTTATCGCCTTTGAAGTATTCTCTATTTGAAGCAATGCATTGGTCCAGACACATTTTCCACTGTTTGAAGCAGTGCTGGAACTCTTGTAAAGTGATGTCTTTCAATGACTCCATCGTTTTTTCTTCACCTCTTCCATATCTGCAAATTCTATAGCATCAGCTTTTGCCATCAGTGATGACCTTCAAAAAAAGGTCCAGGTCAACTTCCATCTGTTCTTTCAGTTCACAACATGCATTCAGTCATGACTTCTTTTGATCTTCCATGAGCAAGTGAGGCATAAATTTTGCTGCAACTCTTTTAATTCACAATTCCTTGCTCGAAATTCGCTGGTAGGAGCTCTAGGGTATACCAGTCAAATCAACAAGATCAGTTCATGAACTTTCATATTTTCATTCATCTTGGAGGTTGATGGTTATCCTGAACAAGGTTGATCTTCAAGTGACAAGTGACCATTCCTAAAACATGGATACCACTTGTAAACTTGTGTTTTGCTCATGGTAGCGTCCTTGTAAACTGTTAGAAACATAACTGTTTTGGTTGCCATTTAATCCCAACAGAAAACAGAATTTCGTAGAAGCCATCACAAAAATTGATGAACTGGGAAGAAGCACTGCAAAACAAAGATGCACCGTGTGGCAGTACAACTACACTTGACACTGCTAGTTGGTATACTGATGCCTGAGGTTTGCATCAAGTGATTTCTAGTGACAGAAGCCTGAACTACAATGAGCTTGTTCCACAGAGAATGTTTCCGGTTACTTTTGGGTACCCCTCGTATTGAGGTTCATGGTGAAAGAAGTTGAGTCCTGGCAAGTAGCTAGCATTATGATTCAATTCCTAATTATTACTATTTTACCTATTCTACTGATGTCTTTGAGGAAAAAAACCAAGAATGCCTCAAAGCCCATTCTTCTATTTTCTAAAATTAATAGTGCTGGTTGATTACCTCTGATCCCAAGATGGCAAGTAATTAAAATGTATGGCAATTGTGCACAGAATAAATAAATGTTTATCATATTCACATTTTAATGGGAAGAAATCCTAAAATTTCTTACTGTAACCTTTTTGATACCAAATTGCCCAAAATATACCTTGGTTTTAAGGTACAGACTCCATGTTTTAAAAGTGATCTAAATTAAAATCTTCCCTTAAAACTTCATGTTAATTTATGTTTTAAACACCAATTTAATAATGACAAAGTTATTTTAGTAAATTCTTCATCATTGTCAAAATTTATTGAAACAAAGGCAGTGTATTTCAGCATAAATGTTGTAACAAAATGGTTAATTAAATAGCAATTAAACTTATTTAATTAACGATTTTACTGAAGCATGAGAGTTTTGTGGCCAGATGCAATACTTTTCAGCTCTCCCAACTCCTAAAAGTATTCTAGATCAATTAAAGTTCTCTTATTCTGAGACAATTCTAGACTGAAGAATTGAAACTGAACCATTGTACCAGTTAGTCCAACATCTAGATTGCATCTGAGCTATTTGTTTCCTTTATAATTCTTCTTAGCAGTGAACAACTAAATCAAAGTGGAATTCTAATTCAAAATGACTAAACTATTTTCTATATTTCTATTAGTGTATAGTAATTTAGAAATTATTGTTGCTACTGTTGCTTTGTCATTCTCTATCTTCAGTCGGCTCCAGTTGAAAGAAATCTGTGGTTGAGGAATTGCCAGTTAAATACCAGATTGAATGTTTTCAACTTGTATGTGCATGGGAATTCTATCTTCAAGCAATTCACTTAAATTTCTCTATCTAGGAAAGAAAAATGAAAGATACCTATCAAGTTAAGAAATCAAAAGCTTTTGGCTCCACTCCCTCTCCCAGTTAAGAAGTCATCATCTCACAAGTTACTTAGTAACCCCACTAGTGGTGTCACTTAAAATGTCCTAATGTTGGTGCCACATAAAAAGCACCCAATATACACTGTAAAGTTGTTAGTGTTAGGAAGGGCATCTAGCTGTAGATAACCACAGCAGACAATGGAACCTGATGCAGTTCTCCAGCTTGCCTAGCCACTGTCAAACTGTCCAACCCATGGGAGATGGATGTTAAATGCTGCTGCTGATGATAATGATGATGATGGTGATCAGCCTTTTGACTTCTTTGTTTTCAATTTCATAATTAATTATAAAAATAGGCATAGGAGTGGCTGTGTGGTAAGTAGCTTGCTTACAAACCACATGGTTCCGGGTTCATTCCCACTGCGTGGCACCTTGGGCAAATGTCTTCTGCTATAGCCTCGGGCCGACCAAAGCCTTGTGAGTGGATTTGGTAGACGGAAACTGAAAGAAGTGTATGTTTGTGTGTTTGTGTTTGTACTCCCAACATCGCTTGACAACCGATGCTGGTGTGTTTACGTCCCCGTAACCTAGCGGTTCGGCAAAAGAGACTGATAGAATAAGTACTAGGCTTACAAAGGATAAGTCCTAGGGTTGATTTGCTTGACTAAAGGCAGTGCTCCAGCATGGCCACAGTCAAATGACTGAAACAAGTAAAAGAGTAAAATAGTATTGTATTGTGTTCTAGGAAATGTGAATTTAAGAAATGATTTGAATAATTCAGCAGTTGTACTTGTCAAGAAAATAACTTGTTCTGAGAATGTCTACAGTTACATTATAGAACCATTGTAACCAACTAAAGATATATAAAAATTATTAAATTTTTCTTTTATTCATTTCTTGAGCTGACAAAATTTCCATTGCACTATGGTGACCTTGTCACTGGTACAATTCCACAGAGACCTGATGTATTTTTCAATGACTAAAATAGCTCTTGTATGATTCAACCCTTAAGTACTCAGTACACTCTGTAAAGCCATATCCGGCCAAAATATTCTACCTATTTTATGTTCACACTGGTCAGATCCAGGTTCTCTCACCTACCTCACAATGTCAGGATCGATTTTAAAACGGGGGCCACATTTTTCATTAATGTTTTACGTAGTGTTTTTGGTACGGAAAGACTTTCAAACTTCGTATACTTATCTATTTTGTGTTATAGAACAGAAAAATATTTTTGTATTCGAATTTATTTCATGTAAAAAATTGTCTTATTTCGATAATTTCAACCAATCACTGACAAGTATTCAGTTGTTTACATTTACTCCTTTGGCTGATTAAGCGGTGTAAAGCATATTTAATCTCCATACCTTCGTTTTATTTGCTTTTTTCATTTTAAATTTGCTTTAACCCTAACCCTAACCCTAACCCTAGGGTTAGGGTTAGGGTTAGGGTTAATTGTTTCAGAATCGTTTGTTTATGTAGTCGGCACTTAATGTATATCGGCTGAATGGACGTCAGTGATTGGTTGAAATTACAGAAATACGACAACTTTAACATGGAATAACTTATGGATTTTTTTTTTTTTTTAAGAAGACTAAGAGAAAAGATGTTTTATATGACACATTCTACCAGTGTTTCAAGTTTCAAAGTGTTTCGTTAATGAAAAATGTGGCCCCCGTTTTAAAAAAGATCCCAATGTGATTCTAAGAATAAACAATCACACCAATGAAATCTTGAAGCTACAAGATAAAGTGTGATTAATTCAAAACATTTGATAGAGTAATCTGAATACTAAAGGGTTAATATATTAATCTCTTAACTTCAAAAAATATTTTTTCTTTGGTCTGCTTTTTTCTACAGAGTTACTACAGAAAAGCAAAATTCGAAAACGTTCCACTTTTTCAAAATTCTGGTGATAGAATTGCAACAGTAATACTTTATGTTTGTATTTACTTTCTTATTATTTAATCATTATTTTTATTGTTATTTTTGCTATACATGGTTGTTATATATAGTTATCATATATAGCTGTTATATATACTTGTTATAAATAGCTGTTATATATACTTACTATACATAACTGTTATATATACTTGTTATAAATAATTGTTGTATATATTTGTTATATATTTGCATATTATATACATGTTATTTATAGTTGTTATATTTAGTTGCTGTATATTGTTATATGTATGATGATTCTAACTACTCTGTGATCTTCATTATTAATACAACTCCTAGCAACACTGTGTAATAGCAACTCTGAGCGTGTGTGTGTGAAATTACGACATATGTAAACAAAGTTTGCTTTTTTTTTTAGAAGCATTGAAATGTATTGAAATATACAGATGAGGAAATATTTTATTCTCAAACGTAATAATAATGCTGAATAGCATAAATAGGCTAGAACATGCTTATATTGCAAAACAGTTTTGTTAGCAGCCAGCCTGGCCACTAACAAATTAAAAATGTTTTATTAATAAAGCATATTACTCCACTTCTGGTATTCAAGTGCTATTTTTTCATCTTGTTTTACATTTATGTGCTTCCTCTCCCCTTCGCCGTTCTCTGTCTGTCCATCTCTCCTTCACTCTTCCCCTTTTGCTCTCCTGTTGCTCGCATGTGACCATCGACCATCTTTCTTTCTTTTCCTAACTTGAGTCTCTTTCTTTCCTTGTGATTCAGCTGCAGGGATCAGATGCACTCTTGTCTGTCTCCTGTCCAAGCTTGTTCCACTCCATTTGCCACCTTACCTCATTTAGGCTTAGCAGCCCTTCCTGTTTGTTTTCACAGTCCTGTTTTTGTTACCAATTTTGACCCTCCACAAAATCCCAAATTTTATTAAATTTGCTTTGTGGGAGCAACTGTTTAGTCGAAGGCACATCTTGTCATGAATTGCTTGAAATACGGAATAGAAAAACAGCCGACAACTGATGAAGGATTGTTCTTTATGTCGCTTGTCTTGTTTTCTATTTGTTTCATTCGTTGTTGAAAAAGTTCATATTCCATGTATTTGTATTTCGTATTTCATGTTGTTTACGTTCTGTGACATCCTGTGCCCATATATGCATATGTATATACATATGTATGTAAGTATGAACATATATGTATGTATATGTGCATATATATATATATATATATATATATATATATATATATATATATATATATATATATATATATATATATATATGATATAAATTATATAATGCATATATATATATATATATATATATATATATACACACACACACACACATGCAGATATGGGTACAGGACATCACCAAGAGCAAACAACATAGAATACAAAAACAAATGAGTTCAATACACAAATAACAAGAGAAACAAATGGAAAACAGGACAAGTAACACAAAGAACAACCCTTCATCAGTTGTCGGCTGTCTATCTACTCCTCATTTCGAGCAGTGAACAACAATATGAGTCTTCGAAGACAGTTGCTCTCATAAGTACCAAAATAAAATTTGGGATTTATGGAGGGTCAAAGTTGGGAACAAAAATAGGACAGTGGAGACATACAAGGAAACTGAATGAAAACAAACATGGAGTGTCGTTAGACCAGGATGAGAGTAAAATAGGGAACATTGAGAAATATTTTCTTTGACAAGAAAAAAGGCAGAAGAGAGAGATAGGATACATCCAGTCCTTAGGACAGTCCTGAAAGAGAAGAAAGATGATCATGTGAGGAAAAGAAAGAGGGATGATGGTCACGTGTGAGCAATGAGAGAGAGAAAAAGAGAAAGAGTTTCTCTCTCTCATTGCTCACACGTGTCCATCATCCATCTTTCTTTTCCTCATGTGATCATCTTTTTTTTCTTTCAGGACTGTCCTAAGCACTGAATGTGTGCTATCTCTCTTTTCTATCTTTTCTCTTATCAAAGAAAATATTTCTGCAGCATTCACTATTTTACTCTTGTTCTAGTCTAACGACCCTCCATGTTTGTTTTTGTTCGGTTTCCTTGTATGTCTCCACTGTCCTGTTTTTGTTCCCACCTTTGACCCTCCATAAATCCCAAATTTTATTTTGGTACTTATGGGAGTAACTGTCTTCAAAGATTCATATTGTCGTTTACTGTTCAAAATGATGAGTAGATAGACATCTGACAACTGATGAAGGGTCATTCTTTGTGTTACTTGTCCTGTTTTCCATTTGTTTCTCTTGTTGTTTGCATATTGAACTCATTTGTTTTCATATTTCATGTTGCTTGTTCTTGGTGATGTCCTGTACCCATATATGCATGTGTATGTGTGTATATATATATATTATTTATATTATTATTTGATTGAACACCACGCATTCATTTCCAAGTAAGTTTATATATATAATAAATATTATACATGTGTGTGAGTGTGTGTGTGTGTATTATTCAAAGTGTACAGTATTAAAAACCCATTACTGCCGATCTTACCTATTTGTTTCACTCTGGGTGTTAAAACTGAACATTAAATAATAACGTAGTTAAATAATACTGTATGCTCTTCAGAGCTGGTAGATATGGAAAAAATATGGAGACAACTCTCTGTTATTGGAGGTGAAAACACAAATTTGGTTCACGAGTATTGTGATAAAAGACAAGATAAAGCTATGGGAGGTGAACTCTTGATATCACCCTTGCTAAGTTTTCCTCCCGTAGTTTTGTTTCATCTTTTTCACCATATTCACAAACTGGATGTGATTTTTCACCTCCAGTGATGAAGAGCAGTCACTATATTTTTCCATACCTAACAGCTCTGAAAAGCACATGGTACATTTTAACCATGCTGTTATCTAATATCTGATTTTAACACCTAGTGTGAAGCCAATTGGTAAGATCAGCTACAATAGATCTATAATACTGTACACTTTGATTAATATACCCACTGTATTGACAAATATAATCATCATCATCATCATCATCATAATTTAATGTCTGTTTTCAATGCTGGCATGGATTGGATAGTTTGACCAGAGCTGGCAAGCAGGAGAGCTGCACCAGTCACCAGTCACCAGTCTGATTTGGCATGGTTTCTACAGCTGGATGCCCTTCTTAACACCAACCACATTACAGAGTGTGCTGGCTGCTTTTACATGACACTGCACAAGTGCTCTAGGTGTCACTGGCATGAGTACTTTTTATGTGGCACCAGCACAGGACTTTTGCAGGCTAATCCTCTTCACCAAGGAGAGCAGCCTTAACACTTCTGTTGTGGAATATGGGTCTTTTTGAGTATAGCAATGTGCCAGGTACCTTGGTTCTTTGTCATCTCAGCTGAAAGGTTCAGTGTCCTGAGGTCATCTTTTAGCACTTCATCCCATGTCTTCCTGGATGTCCCTCTTCCGGGTCTTCCATCTACTTTGAGAGATCAGTACTTCTTTATGTAATTGTTGGCATTCATTCACATTGCACGATCAAACCAGTCTAGTCTTCTCTCTTGCACACAACATCTAATTCCTCTTATGCCTAATTTCTCCCTCAATACACTAGCATTCTGTCGAATATGTACACTTACATTACACATTCACTGGAGCATACTAGCCTCATTCCTCTTTAAACTTCACATGTCTTCTGAATTCAGGGCCTGCATCTCACTACCATGGAGGATTGCTATCCATACACATGCATCATACAATCTTCCTTTCACTTGGAGAGAGAAACCTTTCATAGCCAACAGAGGTCTCTGAATTTTATCCATCCTATTCTTATTCTAGCTATTACACCTTCCATACATCCCCCTACTACTAATTTGGTTCCCATGGTAGCAGAAATTATCTACTATATCTAATGAAGCACCAGGACATTTGAGAGAATCAATTTCCTGAGTATTTGTAGAATTTTATGGATCTTGAGCATCATCTACATACAAGTACTACTTTCTCCAATAACCTTAATAAATGATTTATGAATTCTTCGATGACTAAATATGTATATATATATTATATATTATTTATGTTATTATATGATCGAATGCCACGCATCCATTTCCAAGTAAGTTTTATCTTAATAATTACTACTGCGCACTCTACTACTATTACTATCACTTCCCTGTCTATCTCTCTCCCTCTCTTGTTCTTCATCCTTTCTGTTTTTCTCTCCCAACCCCTCCCTATTCTTCTCTTCCTTTCACCATTCCCTCTCTCTCACTCCTCCTCCTAGACCATCTCGTCGCTGACACGTGATGAAAGGGATTCTTTCTTTCTTTCTATTTCCTGCCTTCCTATAGAGAAGACGTGATTTTTTTGTCTCTCCTTCACATCTAACTAGTGTTCAAAATAATAATTTTTCTATCGTCTTGGCCTAACAGCCCTCACCATTTGTTATCACTGTTCTGTGTTGTTTTTACTGTCTTTTACTGTCTTGTTCTCACTGTTCTGTTCTTGTTTACACTCTCACCCTCCGCAAAAAATTCCAAATTTTATTTAATTTGCTTTGTGGGAAGGACTGTTCCAACGAAGTCGCATATTGTCCTTGCCTTCGAAGCGCGGAGTAGATGGAACAGAGACAACTGAAGAAGGGAAATATTCTTTATGTTACATGTCTTGTTTCTCTGTTTGTTTTTTTCGTTGTTTGAAAAAAAGTTCGTTTTCTGTCTTCGTCTTTGTTTTCGTTTCTCATTGTGTTTAACGTTTTTTGTGATGTCCTATACCCATATATGCATGTATGTATACATATAGATATAGGTATGTACATATATGTATGGATATATGCATATATTTATATATTATTTATGTTATTATATATATATATATATATATATATATATATGTATGTATGTATATATATATGTGTGTGTGTGTGTATGGGTGTGTTTATGGGTCTATATATATGTATGTATGTCTGTGTGTGGGTGTATGCGCACCTGTATATACTTACAATCATTTATGGGAATATCGTGTGCTTGTAGATGTATAAACTTAGTTGCATCTATACGTATAGATATATGTAGTTGTAGGTGGGTATGCACTTATATCTGGGTATGTGGATGTGTAGGTTGACTTATATGTATATGTATGCAGGTGTGTGGTTGTGTGAGTGTGTACGTGGGTAAGTGCACGTGCACTTATATATATGTGTGTGTGTGTATGCACATTTTGAGTGTGTATGTATGAAGATGTGTGGGTAACTGTCTACTATGTGCTAAGGTCTCTGGTACTTAACACTAGATTTATTCATCGATTGTTTGATTAGTCAATTAATTATTTACTTATTTACTCATTTAGGTAGGTGAAGAATTGGCTGATTGGTAAATGAACTGATGTATTGATTAATTAGTAGCTAGAATAGTTAGTTATGTAGGATACTCAAATCTTAGGGTCACCCCCATTCACTCTTGTCTCTATAGTGAATAGCGTCCCATGTATATATCTAACAGTAGAAATACTTACACGCAAATCAAGAAGTTTATGAATAACTGCTTTAGTGGTTCATTAGTTGAGTAACTCTACTATATAGAGAATCCTGCTGTCAGACATAGGAAATTCTTATGCATAATCTAAGACAGTGAGTGGGGCACAATAGCTTTTGATCATACTTTCACCAAAAATAACTACAATTTGATAACATATAGGTATACGTTATATATATGTAGGAGTCTTAATAAGTAATCTGAGACTGTATTATAGATATAATCTTAGCATTTAATGCCAACATACCGTGAAGTGGAATACGAGCAGTCTTATAGTATTAATATATTATGGCTTTGTTTTGTAACTTTACCCCTTATTATAGTGTAGTCGTATGTGGGTGTATACATACATACGAATATTTATTTATTTATTCATTTATTTGTATCCGCATATAAACTTCTTAATAATCTATTCAACAACTCATTTAATCTTTGTTTTTGTATATACACTCCATCTATATAAGTATATACAGGCATGTAGGTATGTATGTGTGTGTGTATACATATGTGTGCACATGTATAAATATATAATGCACTCGTGTGTGTGGATGTATGTATATATATATTCACACCTAACCCTTTTGACCGGTTAGTGGCTATCCAACCGTAGCTAAGCCTAGATAGTTTAAAACAATAGATGCCCAATTAGATGAGAGGACTTAGTAAAAATCACCCCTCCCCAAATACCAGCATGATTCTAAATACCCACTACTAGAAGGACCAAAAAAATAACCTCATCAAAATTTTTAAAAATTGACATCATCATCATCATCATCGTTTAACGTCCGCTTTCCATGCTAGCATGGGTTGGACGATTCGACTGAGGACTGGTGAAACCGGATGGCAACACCAGGCTCCAATCTAATTTGGCAGAGTTTCTACAGCTGGATGCCCTTCCTAATGCCAACCACTCAGAGAGTGTAGTGGGTGATTTTACGTGTCACCCGCATGAAAACGGCCACGCTCGAAATGGTGTCTTTTATGTGCCACCCGCACAGGCCAGTCCAGGGGCACTGGCAACGATCTCACTCGAAAATCCGATGGGAGCCAGTCAGGCGGTACTGGCAACGGCTACGCTCAAAATGGTGCATCTCATGTGCTACCCGCACAAGAGCCAGTCCAGGGGCACTGGCAACGATCTTACTTGGCTTGCCGGGTCTTCTCACGCACAGCACATTTCCAAAGGTCTCGGTCAGTAGTCATCGCCTCGGTGAGGCCCAATGTACGAAGGTCTTGCCTCACCACCTCAGCCCAGGTTTTCCTGGGCCTACCTCTTCCACGGGTTCCCTCAACTGTTAGGGTGTGGCACTTTTTCACGCAGCTATCCTCATCCATTTTCACCACATGTCCATACCATTATTATTATTGTTATTATTATTATTTTTATTATTATATCAACAACTCCTCAAGAAATAATTTCTACATAGACCCCTCCACCACATACAGAACTGACACACACGTACCCCACAGATTTAGAATATAAACAGCTTTCCAAACGCAACGAAAAAGTTCATATCAGGGATCATGTATGTATGGGAGTATTTATATATACATGTATGTATGTATGTATGTATGTATGTATGTATGTGTAGGGGAATATATATATATGTGTGTGTGTGTATATGTGTGTGTGTGTGTGTCTGTCCCCCTCACATATCGTAACAGTGACTGTTGACTATTTTGGTATGCATGTACAGCCATCTGTGTATGTGCATCTGAGCACACATATATATACTCATGTGTTTATTTCTTTGTATCCATGTATATCTGTATATGGTAATGTATACATGCATATGCATGTATATGAGTTTTTATGACTCTATATGGTTTTTTATATACTTCTTTATATACTTTTTGTATGTTTTTATATTTTTATATTTTTATATTTTTATTTTTCATTTTTTATTGTTATTTTATATTTTATATTTTCATGAATTGAATTTTGTAAATCTCTGAAGAGGCCTAGTGAATCATACATGTACCCCCATTACATCATTTTCATCTACTAATTACACCAGCGTACTGGAGTTATATAGATAGAATGGGGCATGCCAACACTAGGCCGAAACAGCTGTAAGATTTTGTCCCTTCTCCAATTGCTAGATGTCCATTAAATTTGAAATCTTAATTGTTGATATGACATGGTATGTCATAAATGTCTGTATATTGTCTTTTTTGTCATTTTGGTTATAAAATAAACAGATTAATCAACAGAATACAGTGTCTGCAAGTTGTTGAGTACCTCATATTCCCCTCCATTTTCTTATTGCTATATAAATGTAGGGTAAAAAAAAAACCTCTTTTACCCGCACCCACTTATTGCACTTGGTATAACACTAGTGTAACAATAATTGGGTACCCTCCCAGCAGTATATTGGATATACACTATCCCTTAGTGGGTTGAATCCTCAACCCCTAACTCTCTTGGATTATATATATATATATGTGTGTATATATATATATATATATATATATAATATTAATGTATGTGTGCATACGTGTGCATGTGTGTGTCTTCACTGCATCTGAAGAATTCTCGATACTTGCAATATGTCTCAAAAGCATATAAGCAAACTCATAAAGTACACATATTTGCATCATTTGCATTATAATATCAACTACTCACCAAATGTTTGAAACAGCTTTGAAGATCTACTTTCATTCTGTAAATATATGTAACATCTTTCACTTATAATCATTTATGCACCATTACTCTTTCATATTTGCTAAAACTTTGTTTCTTTCTATTCTGTTGGATTACTTTACCCTGATTAAGAAGTTGGAGTTTTAGTATTAGACCTGTCCAAGCATTAACTTGGTGCCTCACTGTCTTCTGCTTCTTCTAGCATCTTCAAACCCACTATATATATATATATATATATATATATATATATATATATATATATATAATTTGTATATAGGGATAAATTATCTAGGCAGGTACCATATGAACACTCAGTTATACTATGAATAGCTACATCGAGTTGTAAAGAGCACCTGAGATAACTTATGGTAAGCAATCCCACTGTAATTCATCCGATGAGTAAACACTGGGTTCGCTTCTTGGGGTTACGAATATTTAAGGGAGTGTAAATCCAAGACAATTACAATGAATATGGAGATTAGGACCTCAGCATTTTTTTTTTTTCTGCAGTTAATTATACAGCATATTTGGTTTAAATATGGCCAACATATGTTTCTGCAGCATAGAAAACTAGCAATTTCTGATGTATTAATTTCTGTATTCATTGTAATTTGTCTGATATTGTCTGATATATATATATATATATATATATATATAAGTGAGTGTGTTAAATTATAAGGCACAAAAAGAAAATGACTCTCCCGAGACACAACAGAATATATATATATATATATATATATATATATAACCTACATTGCTAGAAATAAGGGTTAAGAAACATTTAGACTTGTAAAGAAGCATGTTTTCATATACTGACAAGGGAGATAACTGACCAGCAGTGAGATCACTATACTAGTATAATTTCATTTGAAAGTTACAAACTCATCAGTAGCAACTATTCCATCCCTGGATGGTTTGGCTAAATCCTGTCAGTGGGGAAGTTATCTCCCCTGTCAATATATGAAAATATGCTTCCTTGCAGCTCTCGGGGGATTTTAACTCTTATTTCCATCAATGTAGGTGCTACCTTGCACTCTCAGACACAATTAGTAACAATTGAATCTTTTGTTTTTGGTTTTAGATTGCATATAGCTATCTTCATTATTTTATAATTTTCACATTAGCATTTTGCTTAATCAGCCATAGATTCATATGGTAAATATATGCACTGACAGTTGGGGTTTAGCAAAGCCATCCAGCAATGAAGTAGTCACTACTGATGAGTTTGTAATTTTCAAACAAAACTAGATTAGTATAGTGATCTTACTCCCTGTGACAATTGATTTTTTCCTTTTTGGTTTTATATTGTATATAGTCACTTTTGTTTATATATATATATATATATATATATATATATATATATATATATATATATATATATATATATATATATATATATATATATATATATATAAGATAGACAGATAGATATGTATGTTTGTATACATGTGTGTATATATGCATGCATGAGTATGCATATGTGTTGCACATGTGTGTACATGGGTGTTAGTGTGTAAAAGTTATTTGGATGTAACTTTTAGATTTAAGGGTATTAATTATCATATGAAATGAAATCCAAACATATTATTAACAACTTTGTTCCAATTTCACCAGTGGAAATCTTTTATTATTTTCCAGCTAAGTGATGTCCTAATGGGAGGTGCAACAGTGTTCCCCAAACTTAACATCCATGTACCAATTGTAAAGGTTTGACTTAACTGTTTCATTACTATATATCTGACAAAATATATTAGTTATGCATCTCAATTATTTTTGAGGGGTTTTAATTAAATGAAAATTTTGTTGTTAACTTAACTAAGCAAAAATGTTCTTATGAATGTGGTCTTGACTAAAATGTAAACATTCTCAAATAAGAGGGTTTACATCATAGAACCAAAACTAGTCTCAAGGTTGGGCAGTATCTTTTATCTTTTGTCTTTTATCTGTTTCAATCATTAGACTGTGGCCATGCTGAGGCACCACCTTGAAGAACTTTTGGTCAAACGAATCAATGCCAGTACTTATTTTTTTGTTTTTTTGTTAAGCCTGGCACTTATTCTATTTTTGCCAAACTGCTAAGTTACAGGGACATATCAACATCAGTTGTCAAGTGGTGGTGGGGTACAAATACAGGCACAAAGATACACACACACACACACACACACACACACACACACACACACAGACATGACAGGCTTCTTTCGGTTTCCATCTGCCAGATCCATTCACAAGGCTTTGGTCACTTGAGGCTATAGTAGAAGACACTTGCCCAAGGTGCCATGCAATAGGACTGAACCCTGAACCATGTGGTTAGGAAGCAAGCTTCTTATCACACAACCATGCCTACACCTATAAAAAGATTTTTTTTTGTTTCATAAAAATTCAATTTCTCAACTCTTTGCACTGTATCATATTTTTCAGTGAATGGCGAAATTGGTAGAGCAACAAACTGAATGCCTTGAACTGTTTACTTGTGATTCCCCAATATTCATTCTATTGTCACTAGTAACCTTTCATCTTTGTAACAGTGATATACTAGGATCAATATAAATGACTGCTCTCTCTCCTAATGTTTGTGGTTTTGTATTTCAGTTAGAAATCATTATTTGAAATCATACACTATGTAATACGTTATGATAATTTCTTCCATTAAATCCCACACCACATGGTTTAATATTTCTTTTTTGTTGTTGTTGTTGTTATTGTTATAGGGTGCAGCAGCTGTGTGGTACAACTTACATCGCAATGGGACACCAGATACACGTCTGCTCCATGGAGGTTGCCCAGTTATATTTGGTGACAAATGGAGTAAGAGTAACTTTTCATTGTTTTCTAGAATAACTAAACATTAACAATTGTGCATATATGTGCTTGAATGTGTGTGAGTTTGTGTACATGTGGGTGTGTTTGTGTGTGTGTATGTCTGGCTTTAAGGATCTGTATGTATGTATGTAAGTACGTGTGTGTGTGTGTGTGTGTGTATATCTTTTATATAACAAAACTGAAGATGTGTGTGTGTATATCTTTTATATAACAAAACTGAAGATGAGTGTGTGTGTGTGTGTGTGTGTAAAGGCCTTTTTCTTGATCCCCCTTAAAATCAATATTTTTCATCCGATTTTGTTCACACTGGGAACATACATCACTTATGTTCCAGAGATGGTCATAGACTCTTCAAATTTTCCACATAATGAGTAATACTGCCCCTAGGGGGCGAAAATACCTTCTCATAGGTAAATAACAAATACCAAAGATCATTGCTTCGGGGGACATTACTCTTGATGAATAGTTATGCTACTTTCACTTCATCTTCTACTACAGTTTTTACACTGCCCATTCACTGGGTCAGCCTACAACCCAGTTTTCAGAAATGCTCCTTAAAATCAGCAATGGACAAATTGCATGCAATGACAATGGATACATTGACACTACCATCATTGGCCATGATGTCTCCAGCCTTGACTACTTATGTTCTGCTATTTACCCAAATCTTACAACGGAATACATAAAACCAGATTGGCTTCACGACAGGTCTGTTCTTGCACCTACAAATGCAGCTGTCACCACTCTTAACTACAACTTACTCAGTAAGCTACCTTCTCAAGAATGTTGTTACAGATCAGTTGACACCATTACTAATCTCAATCAGGTTGCACACTTTCCAACAGAATTTCTCAATTCCCAAGATCCTCCAGGACTCCCTCCCCATGAACTTCACTTAAAAGTTGGCTGCCCTGTTATCTTCCTACACAATCTATATGCACCCACACTATACAATGGAACTCGCCTTGTGGTCAAACAAATGATAGACCACATCATTGAAGCCCAAATTATCATGGGACATGGCAAAAATGATACCGTATTTATTCTGAAATTTCCACTAACCCCAACAGACTGCCCCTACCCTATGCAGAGACTTCAGTTCCCTCTCAAACTCAGCTTCGCCATGACAATTAACAAAGCACAAGGTCAATCATTGAAAGTTGTCAGATTGGACCTTCGAACGTCATGCTTTTCACATGGACAGTTCTACATCAATTGTTCCAGCCATCCAGACAACTAATTCATCTACACTCCTGAAGGCAAAACCAAAAATGTCATCTACAAAGCAGCCCTACAGTAGTTACTCCTCTACTGCAATCTTCATATCTACGCTAAACTGTAGCCACAGGCAATTCATTTCTATGATTGTTGTTAACAGTAGATGCAGGGGGAAAGAGTGAGAGAAAGTTGTGGCAAAAGAGTCAGCCAAAGTTTACCATTACCTTCTGCCAGAGCTGCATGGAGCTTAGGTGTTTCACTTATAAACAGACACATTGCCCAGTCTGAGATTCAAACTCATGATCCCTTAACTGTGAGTCCACAGCTCTAACCACTAGGCCATGTGCTTCCACATTTGTGTACTTACTTGGGTATATATACATATATATGTTTACATATATATAAATATATATATATATATATATATATATATATATATATATATATTCTTTTATGCATTTACTTGTTTCAGTCATTTGACTGTGACTATACTGCAGTACCACCTTTAGTTGAACAAATCAACTCCAGGACTTATTCTTTGTAAGCCTTGTACCTTTTACTTGTTCTATCAGTCTCTTTTTGCCAAACCACTAAGTTATGAGGTCATAAACACACCAACATCAGTTGTCAGGCAATAGTGGTGGGGATAAACACATATGCATATATATATATATATATATATATATATATATATATATATGATGGGCTTCTTTCAGTTTCCATCTCCCAAATCCGCTCACAAGGCTTTAGTTAGCCCAAGGTTATAGCAGAAGATACTTGCCCAAGGTGCCACACAGTGTGATTGAACCTGAAACCATGTGGTTGGGAAACAAGCCTCTTACCACACAGCCACTCCTATATATACTTATATATATATATATATATATATATATATATATATATATATATATATATATATATATATATATATATATATATATATAAAAAATATATACGTATACATATCATCATCATCATCATCGTTTAACGTCCGTTTTCCATGCTGGCATGGGTTGGACAGTTTGACTGAGAGCTGGCAAGCCAGAAGGCTGCACCAGGCTCCAATCTGATCTGGCAAAGTTTCTACAGCTGGATGCCCTTCCTAATACCAACCACTCCGAGAATGTAGTAAGTACTTTTTATGTGCCACCAGCATGTGGGCCAGTCAGGCAGTACTAGAATTGACCACACTTGAATGGTGCTTTTTATGTTCTACCTGCACTGGACCAGTCAGCCAGCACTGGACCAGTTAGCCAGCACTGGCAACAATCATGCTCGAATTGTGCTTCATACGTGCCACCAGCATGGGAGCCAATCAGGCAGTACTGACATTGACTACAACAATGACTTCACTTGCTTCAATAAGTCTTCGCAAGCACAGTTTATTGCCCGATGATTGAAGGGTACTCTTAAATGGGTCGATTATGTTGCACTGGCATAGGCCACGGTTACTGTCTTACTTGGCTTGCCGGGTCTTCTCAAGCACATCATATTTCCAAATTCTCAGTCACTTGTCATCACCTCTGTGAGGCCCAACATTTGAAGGTTGTGCTTCACCACCTCATCCTAGGTCTACTTCTTGCACAGGTTACCTCTACTGCTAGGGTGTGACACTTTTTCACACAGCTGTCCTCATCCATACGCAACACATGACCATACCAATGCAGTCATCTCTCTTACACACCACATCTGATGCTTCTTATGTCCAACTTTTCTCTCAGGATGCTTACACTCTGTCGTGTATGCACATTGACATTACACATCCAGCGGAGCATACTAGCTTCATTCCTTGCAAGCTTACACATGTCCTCAGCAGTCATGGCCCATGTCTCACTGCATGTAACATGGCTATTCGCACACATTCATCATACAGTCTACCTTTTACTCTGAGCGAGAGGCTCTTTGGCACCTATATATATATATATATATATATATATATATGTGTGTGTGTGTGTGTGTGTACAAAATTCAAATAAGTTATTATCATTAAAAAAATAATGATAAAGTGGCCAGCAAACATAACCAAATAGGCAAAATCTGCAAAATATATATTAAAAGTCAGGGTACAATATGCACCTAATTGCTAGAAAAAAGAATTAAAACTCTCCAAAGCTACACATCTTTCACTATATGTAAACACGCACGGAGAATGTAGCAAATATACTAAAAAAACTGCTTTTAGTATATTTGCTACATTCTTTGTGTGTGTTTACAAATAGTGAGAGATGTGAGGCTTTGGAGAGTTTTAACTCTTCTTTCTAGCAAACAGGCGCATATTGTACACTGACTTTTAATATATATATGTGTGTGTTTGTGTGTGTGTGTGTGTGTGTGTGTGTGTGTGTATACATATATATATATATATATATATATATATATGTATACATAAATATTGGTGCCTTGTACCACTCATCTGAATTTATATATATATATATATATATATATATATATATATATACACATATAAATATACATACATACATATAAATATTCATTTACACACACACACACAAACACACACACAAACACACACACACACACAAACACACACACACATTGTTTTTGATTTTGTTGACTACACAGTTTTGTAGGGGCAGTTGGGCACCATCTGTGAGAAAAACAGCACCATGACACAATTCACTCAGCCAGAAATTTGGAAACGACATGCTCTACTGCTTAGCACTCATAACGGAAGCTCCAATATGAACATTTCAGAGTGTTTGGGTGTTAGTCTGAGGACCGTGCAGAAGATTTGGAAAGACTTGGATGACTCTAATGGTGACTATGCAGATATGACAGCTCGGAAAACTCACTCTCATCATTTTGATAAGAAATGAACCCCTGAATTTGTTGGTGAGATCCAGGCCATGATTGGCGACAAAATCTCCAAGTCAATCAGGTCCATCGCCAGGGACATGGGAGTATCTTATCGGGCAAGTAGTGCATGAAGACATTCGGTATTCCTCATGCAAGATGAGAAAGGATCAATTTTTATCCCAAGCCATCAAGGACAAGAGGAAAAACCATGTCCCAAAGCTTTTGAACAGACCAGAGAATTTTCTCTTTTGAACAGACCAGAGAATTTTCTGCCAGGATCAGATGGTGAACACTCAGAACAACTGCTGGCTTACTCTGTCTCCAAAACATCTTCCAAGTGTGATAAAAATCAAACATCCAGTCAAAATCATAGTATCTAGAGTGATCACTAGTGATGGCAATGTTATGCCTCTGTTCATTTCCCTACACGGCCTCAGACTCAACATAGAAGGCTACATCGAGTGACTGGAGGAGGTAGGGCTGCTCTGGATCAAGAGGGGGCTGCTGGAAGACCCTATGTTTGGCAATAGGACTCTGCGCCTTGCCACACAAGCAGGAGAACCCAGTCATGGCTTTCTACAACCACATCACCCCTAACATCTGGCCACCTAACTTCCCAGACTGCAACCCCCTTAATTATCATGTGTGCTGCATGGTTGAGTGAGAGACCAACAAAACTCCTTGTAACACCAAAGATGAACTGAGGGCAAGGATTATAGCAGCATTCACCAACTTGAACAAGGAGACCATCCAGAAGAGTTGAAGGAGATTCCAAAGTTGTCTGGAGGCCATGGTTGAAGCCAATGGTGGTTTTGTTGAATAAATTTACTCTTTACTATCTCAAGATATTTTAATGTAATTTTGGTAAAAATATCTGTTAAAATGAGATGTCAGTGTTATTTTCATTTTTGCATAACTTAGACGACAATTTATTCACTGCACCCTGTATATATACATGTGTGTGTGTGTGCACGCACGCATGTGTGTGCACGCACGCATGTGTGTGTGTACGCATATGCATATGTATATATATAAGTATGTGTATACACACACACACACACACACACACACATATACATATATTTATATAAGTATATAAGTATATATAAATATAAGTCCCGATATATAGATTCAAATAATCTCATAGTACTCTTAAAAAGCTCCTTAGTTTGTCATAGCACAAACCATATGGAGTATATAGTAATATACATGAGAAAAGAATAAGGAGAACATCACAATATTAATGATGGAGAAATGTTATGATGAATTTTATTTAACAATAAACATCAAAATATCACAACAAATTTGTTTTAGTAGTCCCAAAACATGTAAATAGCTCATATCATCATATTTAATAATAAATAAGCTACTGACATGTCTGCATTAATGCAACATATGAAAAGTTCATTGAGGATAATGCAAAATTTGGACTACTTTGTCAGGTGAAGAAGGTTAATTGTTAAATACACCTTCTCAACTTTAATACACCTTCTGGACTTTATGATATATGATATATATTGACCTGCTTGCCTAACCAGTGGAGCAGATCATTCAAAGGCTAAAATGATGCAAAGTGCATTGTGACTAGTGATGTATAAAAACATCTGATAGTTTGGTCAATCATGTGATATATATATATATATATACACATATATATAGATACACACACACGAGCGCATGCACACACATGCACACACATGCACACACACACACACACACACACACACACACACACACACACACATATATTGACCTGCTTTGCTTAGCCAGTGGAGCAGATCGTCGTTCAAATGTTAAAATGATGCAAAGTATATTGTAACCAGTGATGTATAACAACATCTGATAATTTGATCAATCAAGTGATATTACATAATATATAAACATACATACATACATACATATATATATATATATATATATATATATATATATATATATATATATATATATATATATATATATATATATATATATATATATATATTATACATATGTATATATTTATATATAATTAAGGATAAAATCATTATAAAGATTTTATCAAGTGGCCAGCATGTAATAAAAACCATATAGGTTACAATTAATACTAATATATAATTATATAGATATAATTATAGTAAAGGGGGCTGATAAACAACACCAACATGCTAGAGAGAGATGCCAAATGGTGCTAAAAACCACATTTTGCTCTCCGTTAGCACAGGTTGAAAGTAAGAAAATGAATATAGAAGATTTTCTTTTTTAAAAAAGAGATTTTTTAAAAACAGGTTAGTTATAGATTGATTTCTAGCTTAGAGATATTAAATCCCTTTGCCATCTTCAGTGTAATATACAGTTTGAAAGCAAGAAAACGAATAAAGAAGTTTTTTTTAAAAAGGTATGGTACATATGTATTTATATTTATGTGTGTGTGTGTGTGCATGTGCACGCGCATGCGTGTACATGTGTAAGTATGTGTGTGTTACTGTCTCTTTGTCTTAACATCACATGATAGTTGTACTACATCACCACTTGTATTGTTTTACTGGTTAAAAACTATGTGTTATTCTAATACTGAAACATCTCAAAAGCCTTTGCTATGTTGTCTTGTTTCTTTATTTAGTAAGTACCAAATGGATTCGAGAAGCAGGACAAACATTCAGAAGACCATGTTTATTAGATCCTCATTTGTAAACTGGGAAGTGACTTTGACACCAAAAGCTTGTGAAGAATATTGAAAAGCAGAGCACATTTCTAGAAAGTTGTTTTTATTATAATATTTTGATGATAAATAGAAAAGAAATAATGTTTTTTTTTCAAGTTTCACACTGAAGAGATTCAGATAAGATTGAAATACATGCAACTAGTCTTTATTGTCTTCATTACTAATAAATAAATCAACAAATTGTGCTTCTACAGTTGAGTTTTAATTATTATTGCCATGAAGTAGCTAAAGTAAGCCATCATACTGAATCCTCACAAAAAAAAAAATAGAAAAGAAAAAAAGATAACTAGACTAGATTTCATAGTGAAAAGACAACAAAAGATCTCTTAAAGAAACTAACAACAACAATGGTGTTCTGATAAAAGAAATACTGGAAGATGACAATTTGGAAACAACATGGGATGAAGTCTGAGGGAGAAATGCTGTGTTGAGTAAATAAAATACATTTAACTGTTTTTAATCTCTTATAGAAACTTTTTAGAGATATTTTTTATTGTGAGATTATTATTACCGTATGTAACCTGGCCAAGTTTCATTAATACCTTAAATAAATACAATTAAATGAAATCATTGTATTTTGGATAAACTGTTTTAAAAAGAACATTTTTTCTCACATGAAATTTCCAACACCACACACTGTTCATTCATCACACCAGGAACAATTATTTTGTTTTGTCGACCAATTTCTCAAAGATGTTTATATTTACGGCAGTTTGAACTCACCAGTTTCACAGGAACTAATAGCACAAATAACAACGTTGTACTCACCACAAACAAACATTATTTCTACAGTTCAACAAGTTCATATAACTAATCCCCAAGTTGACACATATGACTGTGACCTTTTTGCTCTGGCATATGCATTTGAACTGGTCATTAGAAATGTTCCAGAGAAGTTTTTATTTGATCAGTCAAAAATGTGAGCACATTTAAGATTTTGCCTCAAAAACAAGGTTTTTCAAATGTCAACAAAAACCGCAGAAGTCACTCACTTTCTATCACCTACCCAGAAATGGATTACCCATAGAAAGACAACTAAAAATTATAACTTCTCACATGAACATTCAGAACAAATTTTATCACCCAATAGGTTCCATGATTTAAGTGAAGATTTTGAGCAAAGCCCAAAAAGTAGTCGGGAATCCAATGAGAGTAAGACTCTGAAAACCACTTGCCCGAGAAAATCCATCACACTAGAGAATAAGTCAGTCATAAATTTATCTAAACTAAAACTTTAGCTCGACGGTGTCTCAGTCTTGGAGCTTGGACTGAGTTTCTGCCCAAGCACTAAGAATTTCAACAAGAATAAACTAGCTCAAGGGCTATTTCATTTTGTCCGCCATCACAAGCTGAAGGAATATTTTTTTGAAAAAACTGGTAATGAGGAGTCAGAAAACCCTATGCTTACTGAAAATAAAAACAATGATGATTGAATCTGGCATAATTGGATTGAAAAGAATCCCAATCTGTATCCAGATAAAGTTCGGGATGGACATTCATAGGCACTACTAGAAATTCTTGAATCTTGTCAGACAGGTATTAGATAAAGCCTTAAAACAAGTAGAAAGAAGTCTTGGAATAACCTCACAAATTCCCAATGCTACGCACTCTGACATCTAGCTAATAACGATTCTATTGTTATTAAAATGGTAGACAAGGGAGGCACTATCGTAATGGACAAAAGTGAATGTATTTCAGCTTGTGAAGAAGTTTTAAATGACAAAACTTCGTTGATCCAAACCTCAATTACAGAGAGGAACTTAACAAAATAATTCTGAAAATGGAGGAAAACAGAATAAGGCTGAATCTAGGATCTTACAGTCAGAAAGAAAAACACCTGTATTTTACAGTCTCCCTAAAATACACAAAAAGTTCAAAAGATTTTCTCTAATGTGCCCAATTTGCAGTGGATATGAATGTTGTACAGCCAAGATTTTTGAATGGCTAGATGACTTTCTACTCACTGTTGCAAAAAGATCAAGTTCCTATATTTGGGATACTCTTGATTTTGTGTCTAAATCAACAACTTTTTTAAGCACTGAGGCTGTGTTGAGAACTGTTTTACGGTAACCATGGATGTTTCTTCCTTATATCCCAATATTGACCATGAGAAAGGGGTAGAAGCATGCATGGATGCCTTCGAAAAGTGGTCAAACAAAAGTATTCCATCAAATTTTCTCTGTAGATTATTGAGATTTGTGTTACAAAGTAACACAATGAAATTTGGACAAAGATTTTACCACCAGATGAGAGGTTGCACCATGGGTACTCCCATGGCAGTTAATTTTGCTAAAGTCTTTATGACGAAATTCAAGACACAGCTACTGAAGACATTCAAATCCCTTCATGGTCATGAAACAAGAGTATGGTTATGGTTCATTGATGACATCTTTTTTGTTTGGAAAGGATCACAGGATAGTTTAATTCACTTCTTGCATTTCTGTGACTGTTATGCTAAAAACGATGGCTTTAAGTTCAACATAAAATTTAGATCTAGTTTTTCAAAAACTAACATTGAATTTTTGGACACAAAAGTTAAGTTTTCTGGAAGCAGAATAGTGACAGAGTTATTTTGAAAGCCCACGTCATTCCACATTTATCTCCACCACCACTCTGATCATCCACATCGTATTATTCGGTCAAATCTGAAATCCCAATTTTTGAGGATAAAACAGATTTGTACTGACATAGGGGATTACTGGAAACATGCAAATGCTTTTGGATATCATTATGTCAAACGGGGTTACAGTGAATCATGATTAAAGGAAATAGCTAAGATTAGCAAAGATAGTCAGACCTTCATGCATAATTTTAGCAAACATAATACAATAGATAACAGAATTCCTTTAGTGATTAACTGGCACCGAAATTTCGTTGGCATTTCAAAAGTGTTGCATGAAAGTTACCAGTATGTAGTGAAAAAATATCCACATTTCAAACAGACACTTCTTCAGCTGCCTATTGTAACCTTTAGACAGAATAAGAATATAAGAGAATTATTGACCACTATTTCTGACTCCAAGAAAATGAACATTGGAGTATCTGCATGCTGTACCTTGAAAAACAGCCGCAAGAGAAGTAAGCCCTGTTCATTGTGCAACAACATGAGTCAAGTGAATTCCATCAGGAATCATAACAGAAATGTTATGATTTATACAGAAGGTGAGATATGTAGAGATTCCCATTTGGTATACATGGCAGAATGCATGAAACACAACTTGACCTATGCTGGTTGTACAACAGAACAATTAAACAAAAGATTTAATGGGCCTAGATATGATGTCAGGCACAATAACAGTAGTTCGACAGAACTTGCTGAACATTTTGCTTCAAAAGGCTGCAATTTTGAAAAAGACTTGAAAGTGCATATTCTCAGAAAATATTCTGAATCTGCTTCACTTTCACTTCTCAAAATGCAAGAGGAGAAATATATTTGTGGGTTATTAACATCACACCCTGGAGGAATGAATAAAATGACAGGAGAATATCATCAAATTTATACAAAACTGTTTGATTAAATATTCTTCTTTTTTTCCTTTTCTTTTTATCCTTCTTCTTTCTTTCTGCCTTTTTCTTTTCACCTGTTATAAAATTGAAATTTAAAGACTGATGATGTCATTCAATCAACATGTAGACGCTGGTTTCTCTCATTCATACTTTAAATTTAAATTTCTATAATTTTAAATTTTTATCACTTCTTATTTGAACTCAACAAAGACAGGCTTACTGTTGAAATATTGTTCAACCAATAAAATATCTATTACAATCAAATTGCGGTTTTCGTCTTGACTGTTTACCTTTGTGGAGAGTTACGTCAATCCTTTGAAAACATTATTATTTATTATTATTATTATTATTATTATTATTATTAAAGATGTGGTACAGTATTAAATATCATGATATTGCTGATTGAAGATATTGTGTCTACTGGGGGTTTGTACTGTTTGTCAAGTCACAAGGACCTCAGACAGACAGTACTTTATGCAATATGCATGCAGTTCCAAGTAATGCCAATTTTTGCAATGCACCTAGATTGTAGGGTATTTCTAAAGTTTCCAGATGCTTCTTCAGGTTGGGTGGTATTGAACTCAATACTCTGATGACAATAGGGACAACCTTTATGTTTAATTTTCATAGCTGCCACAACTCGCCAATCTCAATTCACAGGTCTCCATATTCATCAATCTTTTCTCTTTCTTTCATGATAATATGTTGATCTCTTGGTACTGCCATGTCAATTATTAGGTATTCTTGTTTGTCCCTCCTAAAGGTTACTATATCCAGTCTTCGGTGCTCTAATACCTTGTCTGTCTGGAAGTCAAAGTCCTGGAATATTTTTGCCTTCTCCGTTTAATCCATTACCTTTTCTGGTGTATGTTGGTACCAAGCACCTGTTAACTCATATCCATACTTCCACCTTGTCATGTCTGCACTTGTACTCTTTCTGCACAAGACTTTCACAAGCACTAACAATGTGAGTCATGCTTTCAATCCTCTTCCCACACATTCTGCAGAGGTTTGTTGCACTTGTGTGGTATATATCCATTTTCACTAAGTTGATCTTGGGCAGCGATGACTAGGTTTTCAGTCTTCTTTTTTAGGTCACTCTTGCTGAACCACCTCCATGATGCTTCCAGGTCTTTTAAGTTGTTAGTTTCATGGTGGAACTGACCATGTAATTCCATGATGAGTAGGGTTTCTCTTGTTGGCTATTTGTGATTGGAATTCATCAGCACTCTCAAGTCCATTTTTAGTAAATCCTTCTGCATTAGCAGCATACTGTAGCAGGTCTTGTTTGCTGTTTACCAAATATTCTGCCATGTTTCTTCTTTCACTGCTGATGCACTCCCATACATTAATCAGCCCATGTCCACCTTTACACTTCTTCATGTAGGGCCTGTGTATGTTCGCCTTAGGGTGGAGGGTACCATGCATTGGCATTGTCTTTCAGATAGTGCGATCAAGTTGGTTAATCTCTGCTTGTGTCCATTTCAGGATGGGTACATTATAGCGGACTACAGCAACAGCCCATATGTCGATGGCAGTCACAAGATTCCTTGAGTTGAGTTTTGATTTCAAGAGAAATTTGAGGCACTTCAAATATGCAGTGATGACCTTGTCTTTCATTTCTCTGTGCAAGATATTGTTCAGCTCCAGGATCTCAAGATACTTGTACCCATCATCATCTGGGTCTTCCATTCTTTCTCCATTTGGCAATTTTATGCCCCTGCAATCTGATTTTTTCCTCCATTTCAAAATGAGCACCGCACACTTTAAGATACTAAATTCCATCCTTATATCCTTGCTGCACATCTGTACAGTCTCAACCAGCCTCTCCATTTCAGGATGCTTTTGCAAACAGTTTTAAATCATCCATGAAGAGAAGGTGGTTGAGATGAAGTACATTCTTTCTCAGTTCATAGTGTGTGTTGACCTTGGTTAGGACTATAGAAAGTGAGATCAAGGATATAACAAATGACAAAAGTGAACAGGAGTCTCCCTGGAAAATACCTCTTTTGATTGTTACTTTGACTAAGCACTGGGTTTTACAGAAAAGACATGTTTTGCAACTAAAGATGCTGTTCTTAATCATTGCACACATATTCTCAGCTATTTTCACACATGTCAAGTGTTTCCAAAATCCATGAATGCAGCAACATGCTATAAGCCTTTTTAAAATCTATCCAGACCATGCACAAGTTTTTTTAGTACCGTTTGCAGTTCTTCATTACAACCTTGTCTGTCACAAAGTGGTCCTTGGTGCTCTTGGATCCTTTCTGGCATCCCTTTTGCTTTACTGGAAGTAGATTGTTTTCCGCAAGGAATGCATATATTTTCCCTGTGAGGATGCTTGTTAACACTTTCCATAAGAGATTAAGACAAGTAATGGGTCAGTAATTGCTAACTTCATTGCCCTTTGACTGATCTTTCATCAACAATGTTGTCTTTCCTCTACAATCTATTGATAAAATAAGCACTAGTTAAGCATTGGGTCAATGTAAATGACTAGCTCCATCCCCCAAAACTTCAGGCTTTGTGTCTATAGTAGAAAGGATTATTATTATTATTACTATTATTATTATCATTATTAAAGTGGCAAGCTGGCAGAATTGTTAGCATGCTGGCGAAAATGAATCACTATATTTTGTCTGTCACTATGTTCTGAGTTCAAATTCCACTGTGGTCAACTTTGCCTTTCATCCTTTCGGGGTCAATAAATTAAGTACCAGTGAGACATTGGGGTTGATGTAATCGACTTATCCCCTCCCCCCAAAATGGCTGCCCTTTTGGCAAAATTTGAAACCATTATTAATATTATTATCATTGTTATTATTGAATGAGAGAGCAGTGCATGCCATCGAAGTGAGACTGGGGTAAAATATACGAAGCCCATTATACCCATCATGACTACCCGTCTAATAATGGTACACCAGGCACATGCATCACAACTATATGTGCACGACATGGTGGTCTCATATCAAGATAAACAGCACATGACCTTGCAGGTGAGGCCCAGTTAGAATTTTCTTCAGGTTGAGTAGCCCATCCCACTCAAAAGATCCCTGAATAAGGGCTGTTTAAGGATGTTGAACAAAACACCTATGTTTCCAAAGTTGAATTATCCAAACCCCAAAGAATTCCTTTCAACACACGACTATAATGTTCTCCCATTACTTCTGCTTGTGATCAGGGATGCACATATTGTCAGCCACTAAGGGACATGCTCAAATGGTTATGGTCAAGCAACTGACAAGCAAATCTGTGGTATTGAGCAGAATATTTACTGGAGCTCACTTTTTATATCAAGACAAAACAATGTACATGATAACACTTTCAATCAGTCAAGATCAGAAGCCATGAGAGTCACTGCCTGGTACTGCATCAGGGCATTATTATTATTATTAGTTTTCTTTAAATTTTGTTTCCATTTCTTGCCCAAAGTCTTCCTGACACCTTGGGCAAAGAGACTGCATACATTGGTAAGCCATTAAAATAAACACATCAGATTGTTTACATACAAAATCAAATAAAGTTAAACAGGAAAAAAAATTACAGCATCAGTGTTCTTCTCAATATGTGTGATGCACCAGTTAAAACAATCTTTTGCACTCCTTGTATGAATGGTAAGCCAGGGATCATTCTCAAATCATTTTCAGTTTCTTTTTTTTTTTTATTATTCTGAGTGCTCTAATCACTGGTATGGTAACCGCCTTGAGATAGTACATTTTTTCAATTTCAATGAGCAAATCTTTATATTTTCTGAGTTTATCAAATTTCACAGTTCCAGCAACACAGTGTTTGGCTGTTGTGCACATGCTCACATGTCTGAGGGAGAGAGAGCACTGTGTGAACAACAGTAGCTCTACGTGAACGAAAGTAGCACTGCGTGAATGACAGTGCTGACTCTGTGTTCCGGTGGAAGGTGGTGTTTCTTTTTGACTCCATGTGTTGTGCTTAAAAACGTGTTTATATTCTTGGATGTGATAAAGTGTAGAATTAGATTATTATCCTGCTTCCAGCTTCACTGTTGCTGCCAGGATTTGAAAAATAGAGCACATTTCCCCTCTTTATTTTGTGAGTAAAGGGGGATTTTTGAAAAACAAGTAGGAATTCAGCGTTCAGTGAACAAATTAAATACACTACACGGCAGTGGCTAAAACGTCTGTCGCCTCACCTCCCGTGTGGCACGATATATGCTCGTTCAGCTCTCTAAAGTCCAGCACCGGTCTGACTTTTCCTTTCGCCGGCTGCACCACTGTCATCATAGGTAGCACTCCACTCACCACCTCCTCCTTCCACGGGACAAGGACTCCTTCTTCAATCCATCTCTCTACCTCGTCTTCGAACTCGACCCTGGCGTGACCTTTCAGGGTATGCTTGTAGCAGCTCACCCTGTTCTTCAGAATCAGGGGCTCGTCTTTCCATCGCCACTCTATCGTCCACCGCTGACCATTGAACGGCACCTGAAAATCCTTGTCCTTAATGGTGTAAGCAGCGCAGTCCCTCACAGAGCTCTGCTCTTTCTAGCAACCCTGACTCACAGCACACAACGCCCCCACGCTTCTGAACATGACCTCATTTCCTGCAATATTGATTCCACCGAGGCAGTTGATGGTGTCCATCCCCATCACCACATTTACTCTGTCTATCACACGTTCAACCACAATTACCTGCAGTCTTAGCGTCATGCCTTGCACCGCTATCTCTACATTGTGGCTGCCCTTGCATTGGATTTCGCTGCTGTCGACCATCCGGACGCTACTTGCTCCATTCCATTTCTTCGTCACCCTTGAAGTCATGAGGGTGGTCATGCCACCCGTATCCATGAGGGTGGTCATGCCACCCGTATCCCGTATCCATGAGGGTGGTCATGCCACCCGTATCCCGTCGGCCTCAACATCAATTATGGGCAGCATCTCCAAAAGCACCTCTACTCGTTTGCGGGGAAAATTTAAGAGGCAGCAACTTGCCCACGGTCATTTCCCTGGTTGCAATCATGGGCGATGTGCCCTGCCTGCCTGCATCGATAGCAGACAGGCCCTGGTTGTGTACACTCCCTCGTCATGTGCAATCCCTGACATTTAAAACACCAGCCTGAGAATGGCCGCTGTCGTTGCATGGTAGGCTTCTTCGCGTCTTTCTCCAGCTGTCATCTGTCTTTATGCGCCTCCATTACCGCCATCCCTATCACTTTCCATCCAGTGTTTCGCACCAATATGTGGGCTTGAGTCACAAGTTTGCTCAGCACCATCTTTTTGCACCTGGGCAATTGCTGCAGTTGAATCCCTACGTTGTCAGGGAACCCACTTACAAATGCCAGTCGCGCCACTCTGTTCAGGCCTTCTCCTGTAAACCCAGCCAATGTGGCAAGCCTACGCACCTCCACCACATATTCATCCACCTGCTCTCCTGTCTATCTAATCGTTCCCAGCTTAAAAAAGGCTGTATATTCACACTTGATGTAAGCCTCTCTCAGACGTCGCTCAATCTTCTCCTGGCTCAGTCTTTCTTCTTCGTCCATCTCAAGATATAGAGTCAATGCGCTCCCTTCCAAATATAGTGCCATAAGGCTCACCATGTCGCTAATGCCTAGCAATCTCACCACAAGCCTGATTTTATGCATCCAGGCCACTACATTTGTCCTCACCATTAAAGGGCCTGATAATGTCACTGGAGATCCTAATTTTAGCTGCCATCGTGGTGACATCTTATGTGGAGTGCCGAAAAAGCTTGTGGTGTATGTAGGAGATTAGAAATAAGATACCTACCTTCTCTTCATCGATGCAGACCTCTCCCGTGGTAACGCACCCTTCCACGTGACCCGACCCGAACTCTAAAAGTAGCAGCTGCTGTCCCTCACCTTGTCAAAGCACTCACACATCCAGTGCTCTCGGCTACCCCGATCGAAAAGGCCCAATCATCTCCTGCCTGCACGCTCGTCACCTGTGCGCCCTTCCTTTTCCAGTCAGCTCCCAAGTTCTGGTCAGCTCCCCAGCTACTGACGTCATCCCACTGTTTCATCTGAAGGTAAGGAATTCTTTTACATCAGTGGGACATCATTAATTTTCAAGAGGAGACTGGCAAATTATTTGAGTTCATTTAAATACCAAAATAAAAGATTCCAAACAAGTATTAGAAAAGTTATCTAGTCTTTTAAGGGCAGTAACAAAGACTATACTATTAAATGGGAATTAATTTGTACGGCAAAACCATACAGACCTGGGACCAATAAATGTGACCTATGTTTAGAAGAATTTTACTGGATTTTCACATCCAAGAGTAACGTGATAAATTCTAGGCAGGAATAAGCATTGAGATGCTTGCACATGAGGAAATTCACATTTGCCAAGTATAAAGGAATAATTATCATTTAAATTACAGGTTTTGAAATGATGGACTAAAAATGATTATCCAATAAGAACTTGAAATTGAGATTGTGCATGACTAACTTAACAGACAGTTCTACATTATACAACGCAGAGTAGATAAAAGAAAATCTTTAAACGGCCATATTGAAGGATATCAAGTAAAGACCCTGCAGAAACGGCATTGGTTTTATAGTAGGATTGCAATTGCAATGGTTACTAATTGGAGCAATTGAAACATGTGTTGGTTTATGTAAGGCAGTATATAAATTAAAGAATTAAAAGTAATGCTATGCAACTTCATAGTAATCCTTATTATTAATATTGTTAATATATATATATATTCACTTTTATTTAAGATGTGTGAGTGTGCACAGGTGTGGGCATTCATAGATAGTGACTGTATGTGAATACATATACATACATATATATATATATATATGTATGTATGTATGTATGTATGAATGTAAGTAGGTATGTGTGAGTGTGTGTGTGAATGCATATATATACATTCGTGCATGTATTTGCATACATACATGTGTACTCCAATATTCCTTATGCAATTTTATCTACACCAGGCAAACAGATCTCTGACTGTCCAACTGGTTTGCAGAGTACCTCAGGGACATCTAACCTTGCCCTATCAGTAAACCTAAGAATTCTAATCCACCCTCAATATTCTATGAAATATAGTCCCTTGTATTATTTCTTAGGCAAGGCTACATATATTATTGTTTCTCATTATTCAAGTGATTTTTCAAATGAAATCTAATACACAGCCTGTATTAATGTTTCAAAACATAAAAATAACATGAAATATATTATGGTATAATCCACTTTTCAGTTTACAAGTTACAAGCAAAAATTTTCAAATTCACTTTATAATTTCATCTCCAAAACATCTTTTCAACAACTATAGCACAGTCTCTTCTCCTACATGTTATTTTATTGATTGCTCCAACAATTACTCTCTAAATGCTAACTATCTTTCAAGATCCCTAATACATAATACTAAAGGTCAACTTGTGGTGGTAAGTTGTGCATCCATGCATGTTCTGTATTCAGGTAACATATTAGTTTAGTTCAGGTAGAAAAATCAAAACATGTAACTCAAATCAAGCTGTAGATAGCTGTAGGTTGCTATAAGGTCAAGATAAAAGATGAATTGGATACCTGTTGTATATGTGACTGATAACTGAGATATTTAGCTGCAGAAAATTAATATTTACTGATGATTAGAGAGCTGTTATTATTAACAATAATAAAAGCACTCCACTGGTAATACATCTGCTTGCAGGTTAATCTGTGGATAACTCAGGGTCCTGGAGATGGTGCTGAAATGAAAGTACCAGTTTGTAGAGAAGCATAAATGTGAATCTGCTCTTTTGTCATCATGGTCATGATTATTATTATCATTTTAATGTTAGATGAGAGATTCCCTTCCTATCACCAAGTCCCTCTGGTTTCCAAGTAGGGTAATAATTTCTTGTCTGTTGAACTACAAACAGCCTAGACAGGTGTATGTATATATATATATATCATCATCATCATCATCATCGTTTAACGTCCGCTTTCCATGCTAGCATGGGTTGGACGATTTGACTGAGGACTGGTGAAACCGGATGGCAACACCAGGCTCCAGTCTGATTTGGCAGAGTTTCTACAGCTGGATGCCCTTCCTAACGCCAACCACTCAGAGAGTGTAGTGGGTGCTTTTACGTGTCACCCGCACGAAAACGGCCACGCTCGAAATGGTGTCTTTTATGTGCCACCCGCACAAGCCAGTCCAGGGGCACTGGCAACGATCTCGCTCGAAAATCCTACAGGAGCCAGTCAGGCGGTACTGGCAACGGCCACGCTCAAAATGGTGCATCTCATGTGCCACCCGCACAAGAACCAGTCCAGGGGCACTGGCAACGATCTTACTTGGCTTGCCGGGTCTTCTCACGCACAGCCCATTTCCAAAGGTCTCGGTCCGTAGTCATCGCCTCGGTGAGGCCCAATGTACGAAGGTCTTGCCTCACCACCTCAGCCCAGGTCTTCCTGGGCCTACCTCTTCCACAGGTTCCCTCAACTGTTAGGGTGTGGCACTTTTTCACGCAGCTATCCTCCTCCATTCTCACCACATGTCCATACCAGCGCAATCGTCTCTCTTGCACGCCACAACTGATGCTTCTAATGTTCAGCTTTTCTCTCAAGATACTTACACTCTGACGGGTATTCACATTGACATTACACATCCAACGGAGCATACTGGCTTCATTCCTTGCGAGCTTACGTATGTCCTCAGCAGTTACAGCCCATGTTTCACTGCCATGTAGCATGGTTGTTCGTACGCATGCGTCATACAGTCTGCCTTTTACTCTGAGTGAGAGTCCCTTTGTCGCCAGCAGGGGTAAGAGCTCTCTAAACTTTGCCCAGGCTATTCTTATTCTAGCAGCTACACTTTCAGCGCACCCACCCCCACTACTAACTTGGTCGCCCAGATAGCGGAAGCTATCGACTACCTCTAGTTTTTCACCCTGGAATGAGATAGAAGTTGTTTCCTGTTTGTTTGCAGTCTTTATTGCACCTGAACATCTGCCACAAACAAAAACTAACTTGCTAGTTAACCTGCCTTTGATGTTGCTGCACCTCTTATGTGTCCATAGCTTGCACCGGATACATCTTATAGAGTTACTACCTACTCCTTTTCTACATACTGAGCAGGGCCATCTACCTGAAGGGGTTTGTGTTTTATCTACCTTCCTACTTATTAGGATTTTGGTTTTAGCTAGGTTGACTCTAATGCCCTTCAATTCTAGACCTTGCTTCCACACCTGAAACTTCTCCTCTAGTTCTGATAGTGACTCCGCAATTTGGGCAAGGTCATCAGCATAGAGGAGCTCCCAGGGGCAACCTGTCTTGAACTCCTCTGTGATTGCCTGGAGGACTATGGTAAATAATAGGGGGCTGAGGACGGAACCTTGGTGGACCCCTACCTCTACCCGGAATTCATTGCTGTACTCATTTCCAACCCTCACCTTACTGGCCGCATCTCTGTACATGGCTCGCACAGCTCTCACTAGCCATTCTTCTATCCCAAGTTTCCTCATTGACCACCAGATAAGGGATCGGGGGACCCTGTCAAAGGCTTTCTCCATGTCAACGAAAGCCAGGTACAGAGGTTTATCCTTGGCTAGGTATTTCTCTTGCAACTGTCTCACTAGAAATAAGGCATCAGTAGTGCTTTTACCTGGCACGAACCCAAACTGCATCTCATCTAAATTGATTCGCTCCCTAATTAGTTGGGCTATGACCCTCTCTGTAACTTTCATAACCTGATCTAACAGCTTGATGCCTCTGTAATTATTTGTATCTAAAGCGTCCCCTTTACCTTTGTAGCAGTTGACTATGATGCTGCTACACCAGTCATAGGGTATGACTCCTTCGTGTATCACCTGGTTCGTAATACGGGTGACCAGGCTATAGCCAACACTGCCAGATATTTTGAGCATCTCTGCAGTGATTCCTGATGGGCCGGGGGCTTTCCCGGTCTTCATACTCTTAATTGCTTTATCTACCCTGGTACTATCAACTCGGATAGCTGGTCCCTCTATTGGGTCGACATAAGGCAGGCTCTCTTTCTCCCATTCATTCTCTTTATTAAGCAATCTATCGTAGTGGCATCTCCAGACCTCTTTCTTTGCATCCTCATTTAATGCAAGCGTACCATCATCCATGCGAACACATTTCTCTCCTACAACATCACTATTCTCTCTCCTACACTGTCTTGCAACACGAAATACCTCGAGTCTTTGGTCCTCACGGCGCAGAACATTGGCAAATCTTTCCTTATCTGCTTCCCCTCTGGCTAAATAAACCTGTCGCCTAGCCTCCCTTCTGGCACATTGGTACAATTCCCTGCTACCACCGTTCTTCCAGTCCTTCCAAGCTTGTTTCTTTTGTCTAATAGCCCTGTCTACCTCCTTGTTCCACCACCACGTTACTCTGGGTTGGGAGGGGACCTTACACCACCCACAAATCTGGTCGGTGGCTTTCAACAGGTTGTCCCGCAGAAATCTCCAATTGTCTTCCACGTTGTATGATGCTATATCCCCTTCTATTTCGTTAAATGCTTCAAGTAACTTGTCTCTAAGTCTCTGTCCGTTTGCAGGGTCTTTAAGCTTCCACACCCTTCTTCTCCAAGCCTGTCTAATTCTGGGCACCCATTTTGCCTTGATCCCAAAGTCGCTAACTACTAATCTATGTTGTGGGGTACATTCTTCGCCAGGGTAGGTTTTGGCATTTATAAGCCGCCCTCTTTCCCTATTTCTGGCGAGGATGTAGTCGATTTGGCTAGAGTGTCTGCCGGAGCGGTAGGTGACTAGGTGACTGGCAGGTTTCCTGAAGTTGGTATTGCAGACCATAAGATTGGTTGCATCACAGAACTCCAGCAGTCTGGTTCCCTCCTCGTTGCGGGAACCGAAGCCATAGCCTCCATGTATGCCATGGAAGCCCCCAGCACGACGTCCGACATGACCGTTGAAGTCTCCAGCCACAAAGAGAAGGTCCCTGTCACTCGTCGACGAGGTAGTTTGCAAGAGGGTGTCATAGAATTGGTCTTTCAGACCATCTGGTAGCCCAGGTTGAGGTGCATAGGCTGAGATGACAGTAGCTAATCTATGATGAAGCACTAGTCTGATCTTAAGTACTCTGTCACTTACTCTAACGACCTCGATTATCTTATCCACCCATTTCTCCGCTAGAAGTATTCCTACGCCCCCGACCCCGTCAGTGTTCCCTGCCCAGAAAATCTTGTACCTGTGTTCTTTGCCTGTGAGGAACCTTGCAGAACCTCCTCTCCATCTTACTTCCTGGATGCAGCACATATCTACGCATCTCCGTTCAAGCATCTCAACAATTTCACCAGATCTACCTTTCAGCGTGCCGACGTTGAGAGTGCCAATCCTAACAGTATGGGTGTTGGGGGTGTGGGCCTGTAGCCTGGGAAGGGGAAAAGCAGTGTCGTGTACCTGAAAAGAAAACTTGCAATTGGAAGAATTCATAAGCAAAACAGTACCTACAACCTGCAAACATTTCTCAACCTTAATGCGCTACCCAAAGGTAGGGGAGAGGATGGCCAAGGCCACTAGATGGGTTCCGGGAGACAGCCGAGGTTGACAGGATGACAGAGGGATGAACTTCCGGTGGAGGGGGCGGGATGACAGAGGAATGAACTTCCGGTGGAGGGGGTGGGATGACAGAGGAATGAACTTCCGGTGGAGGGGGTGGGATGACAGAGGAATGAACTTCCGGTGGAGGGGGTGGGATGACAGAGGAATGAACTTCCGGTGGAGGGGGTGGGATGACAGAGGAATGAACTTCCGGTGGAGGGGGTGGGATGACAGAGGGATGACAGACGAATGAACTTCCGGTGGAGGGGGGTGGGAGGGCGGGTTACCGCCAGCGAGTAGATAGGGCTCTTAATTGTAGATTTTAAATATTTGAGAGACAACAATGCATAAATCGTAATTTTTTAAAAGAGCAATGAATTCTGGGTGATTAGAATATAACGTAGCATGAATTTAGGAAGCTTAGAAAATGAATAAGCATGAATTTAAGACAACAACTGAATTCAATTGAATTTCATGGAGAGAAACAAGATAAATAATAGGGGGCAAAACTAAAGCGCAAGGTATTGAGATGTTTGAGGCCGTACACACACATATATATATATATATATATGCTAGCAAATGCATCCATCCTCTGGACGGTGCAATTTATTATAATGGTGCACTCCTGTGGACAGTTGAAGTTGAATTAGCCAACAGTTAGAAGTCATTTCAAGTTGATAAACATAAAATACATAATTACCATTTTCGTTAGCAGTTTATGATATGGTATTAAGCAACTTAGGTAATGAATAAAATTTTTTGAACACAGATTTGTTAGTTAGTAATAAATGAAAGTCCATGAAATGAGATCACAATTACAGTAGGCATTAAGGATCCTGTATCTTACCTGAAGTGTTTTGTATCATGTACTTATTTTTCTTGTAATGCCTGATACAACTGCATTGAAGCTTTTTTTCAATGAAAGTCATGTATGATAAAGAAAAGCAAACATTTATAGCAAACACACAAATAGAATAATGGCATGTACAAAAATAAATGTCAGAGCATACTTATGAGTGAACAGTGTGTGCGAAGTAAGAAGGGTAATTGAAGGTAATGTTCTGTTAACAACAATCAGGGAAAATGAAGCAAAAATCAATGAAATGCTTGTAGGAAGTCTGATTGCTAATGGCTACAATTTGGCGTAGATGTGAAGAATGAAGTAGAGGAATAACTACTGTAGGGCTGTTTTGTAGATTACATTTTTGATTTTACTTTCAGGAGTATAGATGAATAAGTTGTCTGGATGGCCAACTCTAGAACAACTGATTTAGAATTGTCATGTGAAAAGCACGATGTTCAAAGGTCCAATCTGACAACTTTCAGTGAATGACCTTGTGTTTTGTTAATTGTCATGGTGAAGCTGAGTTTGAGAGGGAACTGAAGTCTCTGTATAGAGTAGGAGCAGTCTGTTGGGGTTAGCAGAATTTTCAGAATGAAAATGATATCATTTTTGCCTTGTCCCGTGATAATTTGAGATTCAATGATGTGGTCCATCATTTGTTTATATGAGGCAAGTTCCATTGCTGAGAGTTGGTGCATTTAGATTGCATAGGAGGATGACAAGGCAACTGATTTTAAGTGAAGTTCATAGGGAGGGAGTCCTGGAGGATCTTGGGAGTTGAGAAATTGTGTTGGAAAGTGTGTAACCTGATAGAGGTTGGTAACGATGTCAACAACATTCTTGAGAAGGTAGCTTACTAAATAAGTTGTAGTTAAGAGTGTTGACAGCTGCATTTGTAGGTGCAAGAACAGCCCTGTCATGTAGCCATTCTGGTTTTATGTATTCCGTTGTAAGATCTGGGTAAACAGCAGAACATAAGTCGTCAGGGCTGGAGACAGTGTGGCCAATAGTGGTAGTGTCAATGTATCCCTTGTTGTCGGATGTAATTTGTCTATTGCCAATTTTAAGGAACATTTCCAAAAACTGGGTTGTAGGCTGACCAGTCTGTAGGGGTGATCTCATGTAGATGGTGATTTGTTTCAATTGGACATGCAACCAAAGGAGGGACTTTTTAAGGTAGGTATTAAGTTCATGAGTGGGTGTTCCTTTGGGTATAATAGGCAGAGTTTGTCGCACCTCCAAGGATGTTGTTTGATCTAAGGCCTCTCATTGTGATGTCAAGTGCTTGTAGGGAACATTTATGGGACATAGTAGCTTCATCCCAAACAATGAGTTTGCACTTTTTCAAAATTATCACTTCCAAGGAAAGCATTATGTGGCATGTTGGGTTTTTTGATGTGTTACATTGAAAGGAAATTTGAAGGTAGAGTGTGCTGTTCCTCCACCGCTGAGAAGAATCGAAGCTATTCCTGATGAGGCAACAGTTATAGCAAGGTCACCATTATGCCATAACTTCACAAGAAGATGATTCAGGAGGAATGTTTTTCCAGTTCCACTGGGTGGGTCTAAGAAGATGATTCCACCAATGTGTGTGTGTAGATGTTTCTGAAGATGAAATTGTATACATCAGCTTGATTGGAATTCAGAAGGGGCTCATTGTCAGCAATGTACTGTTTGCATTTGTGGATGTTGTAGGATATTTCTCTCTGAATGAGGCGATTGGAACAGGCATCTTCATTTCCAAGAGAAGAAGCCCTCTGTTGTAAATGGCAGGGGTAGTGGGAGTGTCAACGCTTTACCTCCTATGAAAAGATGCTTTCATCCTATCTGGTAGGGATGGCGTTACTCATTATGTTCCTTTAAAGCAATGATCATCCATATTGTTTATTTACATACTATGAGAAGGTGTTTAAGGGAGACAATAAACTTTTGAATGTTACTTCGCAGAGTCATCTGCCTTGTTTAGAATAGATACAAATCACAGGAATGGAGCTTTTTCTTAATCCAGAAGCCCCATTACTCCATATTACTCCATAAGGAAAAATGTGAAGAGTGTAGTACCATCTCTAGAACATAAGTGATGTATGTGCTAAGCGTGAACGAAATCCGATGAAAAATATTGATTTTAATGGGATTCAATTAAATAGCCTGTTACATACACACACACATACACATCTTCCTTATATATTATGCCACAACTTCAATTGCTGGCCTCGTTTCAAAATTTGAAATAACTATTTTTATACAAGAGAAGTCCATTGTCTGAGTTAGTCAATTTCTTGTGCAATCATGACTTTTATAATGGTAGTAGTTCAGAATATTCATTTGAGAGCACAAATGGTTTAATCTTCTTGATACCACCCCACCTGAAACTGCTTGTCATTCTATGATACAAACTTCTTGTTTCAAAGCGACCTAAATTAAAACCTTCCATAAAAACTTCATGCTTGTTTATGTTACAAATACTAACTTAATAATGATAAAATTATTTTACTAAATTCTTAATTATCTGCAAAATTAATTACGACAAAAGCAGTATATTTCAACTTTGGTAAAAGCAGGGGAAAGCAGAAATATAGTAGCAAAAGGATTAAAGTGATCTAAATTAAAACATTCCATCGATATTCTGTGTTAATTTATGTCCCCCAAACCAGTTTATTAATAACAAAGTTAGTTTACTAAATTCTTCAATATTTTCAACATTAATTAAAAAACAAAGCAGTGTATTTCAACAGAAATATTATGATAATTGTGTTAAGCCATGTTGCTAAATGCTACTTTTTATTCAAAACAAAGCAATTTTTATGTTAGCAAACCTTTTCATCTAAGAAAATAGGCATTGACTCTCACTGACACTAAATTACTGCTGCTGATTTTCAGTCAATGAATTGGTGAGCTGTCAGTAATCAGTTAAACAACCCAAACAGTCAAATATGTGAATGTAACTTTGTATTGTTTACAGGCTGTGAATGCAGTCTTCTGATTTTTTTTTTATATTTCCAGCACATAGATGCACCAAGAATTGCTTTAAAGAAATTTATAATGAGAACAGATGACAAAAAGAGAAAAACAAAAACAAAGGAATTAACTGTAGAGATTATTAAACTTTTTTATTTTCATTAACAGTATTATTCATAGTTACTTGTGGTTTCTGTTTCTTTTGTGGTCGCCATCGCAAGTCCCACGCTCTTCTCTCTGTCATTCGACAGTAATCAGCTTTGCCTTCATAGTACCCAATAGAGGCAACTGTAATTTAAAGAAAATAGAGTTTTTGTTCATTTCTCAACAATATTTATAAACATTCTTAGTTTATTGTTATATTTCACGACGGTCATTTTTTCTTCTTGACAAATAAACACAAGCATTATATATTCAATCTTCACTTGTTTATTATTATTCTTATTTTATATCCTTTGTCTGGAAATTTTTCATCACATGTCCTGTGACCTCTTCAGCAACTCTCTAGCCCATGTGTCTCCTTCTGTTCTGTTTAGTTCATTCTTAGTGTGATAATCATGTTTTATGGCATATCCAGATGAAGAAAGTCAGTGAGCATTAATATTTGATGGCCATCATATCAATTATTTAGTGCTTCCACTGGTTATGAAATTAAATCTCACCTCTGCATGGTACCTATATACAGTTAAACTAATCTGGCAATTGTTTAGTGTTTTTGCTTTGGGCACAAAACAATATTAACAGGATGTGATTCAATAATCCTGCATATTAAGCCAAACAGAAATATACATATAAACATATAAACACATACAAATATAAACTTATACATACATATATATATATACAACATTGTCGTGGCACTCCGTCAGTTATGATGATGAGGGTTCCAGTTGATCCAGTCAATGGAACAGCCTGCTTGTGAAATTAATGTGTAAGTGGCTGAGCACTCCACAGACACGTGTACCCTTAACATAGTTTTCAGGGAGATTCAGCGTGTCACAGTGTGCCCCTTTGAAATACGGGTATAGCAGAAACAGGAAGAGGAAGACAGCATAAGAGAAAGTTGTGGTGAAAGAGTACAGCAGGGTTCGCCACTACCCCTGCTGGAGCCTCATGGAGCTTTAGGTGTTTTCTCTCAATAAACACTCACAACGCCTGATCTGGGAATCGAAACCATGATCCCATGACCGTGAGTCTGCTGCCCTAACCACTGGGCCATTGCGCCTCCATACACACACACACACACATATATATACAGACAACATACATATACATAAAAAGAGGCTGAAATCATGTGATCTGGAGGTCCTGGCAGTCGAAGCAGCAGTGATTGTCTGCTGCAGATGATAGCTATGATATGCTTTTATACACCGAATAACCATATGAGAGTTTTCTCTCTTGGTAAATATTGCAGTATTTGTGTGTTCTAATGCAACATCCACTTTTAAATGGTCAGTATAAATATATATATATATATATATATATATACATTCATAGTAATTTAAGAAAAGTAGGGTATAAATACCACTTGCTAAGATCAAAGTCATAGCTCTAAAAAACCACCATAAAAATTATGATAAAGATACACATGAGCAATGCAATGACCAGTTCAGAAATAGGCTTACCTCTGAATGGAATACAAAGATAAGTAATACATATTTCAATACCAATTGATTTCGCGCTTTGCATGATAAACATGCTTTGTGATCTTCAGTTGAAAATAGCATTTAACATCTATTTCTAAAGTTAGAGATGCTCACGAGCTAATGTAGTGAATATTTTAGAAATAGATGTTAAATGCATTGCTCATGTGTATCTTTATCGTAATTTTTATGGTGGGTTTTTTTTTTTTTTTTGAGCTTTGGCTTTGATTTTATACCCTACTTTTCTTAAATTACTATATATTGTGCCTGTAAAGGTCTGAACTTGCTAGCCACCTTAATATTACTGTATATAACGGTAATAATATGACTTTATACACATACATATATGTATGCATGTATGTATGTATGTATATACAAAATCACAGACACATATAACAGTATAGTATAATTTTAATTAAAATTATATGACACTAGACTACCCATGACCTGTTGGGTCACTGGGAAAACCTGAGTTTCCCAGCAATGGAGTTTTGTTTCATGGGTTTTTTTTTTTTTCTTTTCCAGGTTATTTCATATGCTTTCAATGAATGTGACATCGAAATCACGTGTAAACAGCTCCTTTCCCCAGAAAAGCAAAGAATTGGCTGCTATTTGTTGCATGCTCTGCTACAACGTAACAGGTATTTCAGGTCCTTTATCACAAATAACTGTTATGTGGTAGCAGGGCTTGCTAGAAATAGCAGCCAAATCTTTGCAGGTGAAATACGGTGAATGCACTTGCAAAAAACCTATGGAAAGAAATTATTTCACACTGAGGTTATGAACAGGTCTTTTACGAAATATTTACCATCATTTTCATTTTAGAATATTTTTTAAATATGCCAAAAAGAATGTTTGTAATGGTATTCACTTGAAAATAATTTAAAAACATTAAGATACTGTCTGTTTAAAGAAAGCTAAAATATAAATACTTACTGTACAAACAACTTACATTTTTGAAATCACATTCACTTAAAAATATTTCTAAATGATTAAAATACATTTACTGTTAAAAAACAAATCGTATTTTTTTTGTTATCAAGTCACTGTGACTAATCGAAAGGTAAGAGTTTCTTCCCTTTCAGGATTAAGTTAATTTCGGAGAATTTTCCCATTATGCACCGTTTTGGGTATTTATACCCTGAAAACTCTTAATATGTCCACAACCACTTGTCCGATTTATATGAAATTTATTTTATTCCATTTGTATTTACATTTCAGGGGAAACTCAATTCATAGTATTTCTCTATTATGTGCTAGTTTGGCTGGGTAACATTGCAAGCAAGCAACTAGCCAACCAACCAAGATTCAAGCTGACTTTTAATGCATTATAGATAAAACCAGTACATCCTTATATATATATATATCAAAAGAGAAAACTAAAAAGAGATCTTGTGAACTATAGTCAAGTTTCTAATCACTACTCTCCATAGCAATATCATAGATTACATATAGAAAAAAGCAAAACTAGAGAGACTATTCACAAATAATTTAATTACATTATCTTACACACATTTCATTAACAATAATATCTATTATAAAAACAAAAAAAACCCCTTATAAATAGATTTCATTATCAAATTTTCAGGGATTGTATAACAATCGGGAATAACCTTTAACATATATATGAAGCCTCATATAGTGCTATGCTATTAACAAACGTAATAATTCTGTTAAAATGGGTCAAAGAATTCACTTGAATGATCATGCAGTAAAAGTAGAGAATTTTTCCTCATTGTGGTAGGAAACAGAACGCTTCTTGTCTCCATTGAATAGAGATAACAGTCTATCAGATGTCAAAGCTCAAAGCAAATCATTTCTATTTTTAATTGCTTGTATTTTACAGTTAACTGATAATTACCATTTACCTCTGCAGACACTGCAGTCAATATATATATATATATATATATATATATATATATATAAAATATATATACACACACACACACACACATGCACACACACACACACACACACACACACACACACACACATACATATATATGCAAGTGTGTGTATGTGTGTATACACACGCACACATATACATATATATATGTATATACATACATACACACACACACATATACATACATACACATATACTTGAATTCATGCATACATATACACATAACAAGAGACTGATACTCCTCCAATAGTTATGACTTAACAGTCAATCAATGAAATCAATGAAGAATATACTGAGAGTCAACTTACGCCACAATGAACCATGGGATAGAGGGCAGACTGCTGGGTATAGATGAATAGCATACCAGAAGAGGGCAGATCCCTGTTCAAAGAAAAAAAAAGATAATGCTTTTGATCCTTGTTTCCATTAAAATTAACATTATCAAATTTTTAAATAAAATGTTAAAACAATATAAAATAATGAATTGTAATGCACCCAAGCTTTGTAGCACTTTGTCTTGACATCACATGATAGTTGTAAATGAGTGTCACTGTCATACAAGCAGTGTCATTCATTTCCAGTATTCTGTGGAAACATGTCTGGCCATGGGGAAATATTACCTTGCTGGGAAATAAGTGAAAGTAAGGGTCAGGAAGGGCATCCAGTGAATGAAAATCTTCTTCAATAAACTCCCACTGATCAAATGAAGCAAGGGAAAGTGAACCTTAAAACAATTATGACGTTGATGATGATGCTTAATGCAGGATATCTTTATAGATATCCTGCATTAAGTCTTATTCTCACTAGAGAGCTTGTGTTGCATGGAGAGTACGACAGAATTTTGCAAACAAAATGTTTTTTTCAAACCTGCACACTCTATGGATATTTTTTTTCAACTTAAAAGCTGAATATATTGACCTTCTAAATATATTTTTTATTCTTCCCTTCTCCCCTCTATCACTTTCACTCCCAGCACTGTTCTCTCTATTACTCTCTCCATTACCATTCTCTTACATCTCTTTCATCCATTATAGGGACTCTCTCACCTTGTGAGCTATGTCTCTGTAATCTTTCTATATCAACAGGAGGGACAAACTGGGGTCTTTTCTGTAGTTGTGATGATGGTGGTCTTACTATTTAGACTTATGCAGACCTGTGATCAAAGACATTCCAGCCATGACCTTCCTGCATTATATTTATAAGTCATCAGCACCCATTGATAAGAGAAAAGGAAGATGAAGTGAGAGAGACAGGGAGAGATGAAGAGAAAGAGAGAGAGAAGAGGGGAGAGAGAGAGAGAGAGAGAGAGTAAATTTGCTAATTGCTTACCTTTTTTACAGTAGTTGTAATATTGGCAAATGGGAAGACAATTTCAGCTCCTTCCAAGACGTCATTCAACTAGAAAATATATAAAATAACAAATATATTTAAAGGTTTCCATTAAATATTCTGACAACTTTAAAAAAGCTGATACAATACATGGGGGAGGTAACTTCTCTACCACCTGTTTATATGAATGAATCTTCTACTAACATTATCAATGTAAAATGTTATTACACATTGTAAACATCAATTTAAAAGAAAGTTTAAACCTCTTGGCTTTCTTTCCATCCCAAATTAGTGATTATAATGAGTAATTTAAGCATCATCATCATCATCATCACATCATTATTTTAACTCCCACTTTTCCATGCTTGCATAGGTCAGATAAATTTTGTTGAATCAGTTCTGTTATGGCTGGGTGTCCTTCTTGTTGCCAACTCTCACCCGTTTTCAAGCAAGGTAACCACCAAGCTTTGAAATAATATTAGATATTTCTATAAAGAATTAGAGATTATCTACAAAAGAAAACATATGATAGTCTTAGAAAGTCCAACACAATAGTTAATATTTTCAGATACTAAGGTAGCAAGCTAGCAGAATTGTTAATGCATGGGGCAAAAGGCTTAGCAGCATTTTGTCCATCTTCACATTCTGAGTTCAGATTCTACTGAGGTAGACTTTACCTTTCATCCTTTCAGGATCAATAAAATAAGGGCCAGCGAAACACCGGGGCCAATGTAATCAACTTAACCCTTACCCTAAACTTGCTGGCTTTGTATCAAAATTTGAAATCAGTATTTTCAGATACTTACAGCAACCAAAAAAGAACCAATTTGTCCACCAGTAGATGGCACTGGCTGAAAATCAAGAACAAACATAAATTAGTTTAAGAAAAAATCAAGAACAAACATAAATTAGTTTAAGAAAAAAACAACATCAGTTAGCCATTCAGAAACACACAACAACCATCAACTTCACTTAAATATTTATTTGTAATATATGAAAATTTTTGTTGCTCAAAACAGCACAATTTTTTGCCAGTGGACAGGTTGCAGTTTTGAGTGATGAAAATTTTGTTATCATATCAAAAATAAATGTTTCATTGAAGTTGACTATCTCCGTGTTTCTGAATGGCCAACTTATGTCTTCCACACTATAATCGCTTTAGTTTCAGCAGAAAACCTCAAATCAAAACTCTTGCTATATAAGTACATCTCCAAAAGCAAAAAGATTTTACAAAAAGTGCAAAATAAAACAATTTGGAAACATTATTAAATCATGAATTAATAGATGTAAAATAACATAATTACATTGGTCTATGTTGTTAGGACTGGCTATTGTTTAATCCTCAATCAACCTTCTTTGAACAGATCTATTATCAAAGCATTCCAACCGTGACCATCTCATTTTATTTTCAGGTCTAATGTATCTAGGATTACATTATCCAATATGTTTATCTTATTGTAAGATCATATGATTGTTTGAATGGTTTGTTTAAGGATGATAAACAAAATACCCATGTTTCCAGTGGTGAATTATTTAAACCCCAACAAATTCCTCTCAATACATGGCTAGTATGCTCCCCCACTACTCCTGCACATGCTCAGAGATGCACATGTTATTGGTTACTAAGGGACATGCTCAAGTGGTTAAGGTCAAGCAACTGACAAGTAAATCTGTGATATTGAGCAGAATATTTGCTGTAGCCCATCCTTTATACCAAGTCAAAACATATAAGTGCTAACCCTTCCAATAAGTTAAAATCAGAAGCCATGAGAACCACTACCTAGTGCTGCATCGCTATTATTATTATTATCATTATTATTATTATTATTATTATTATTATTATTATTATTATTATTATTATTATTATTATTATTATCATTATTATTATTATTATTATTGAGTGGGAGAGCAAAGTGACACTGGGGTAAAGTATATGAAGCCAGTATACCCATCATGACTACCTGTCTAAACTGGGTACACCAGGCACATGTATCACAGCCATATGTGCACAGTATGGTGATCTCACATCAAGACAAACAGCTCATGACCTTGCAGGTTGGGCCCAGTTATAATTTTCTTCAGGTTGAGTATCCCATCCCACTCAAAAGGTTCTTGAATAAGAGTTGTTTAAAGATGTTGGAGAAAACAAATTATTATTATTATTATTATTATTATTATTATTATTATTATTATTATTATTATTATCTAATGACAGTGAGCTAGCAGAATTGTTAGCACTTTGTACAAAATGCTAAGCAGCATGTCTGTCTTTTCATTCTGAATTCGTATTCTGCTGAGGTCAACTTTGCCTTTCATCCTTTCAGGTTGAAAAAATAAGTCCCAGATGAACACTGGAACCAATGTAGTTGACAGACCCCACTCCTCAGAAAATGATGGCCCTGAGTCAAAATTTGAAACCATCAATATTATTATTATTATTATTATTATTATTATTATTCAGTAGTTTTATTTTTATAACGTGCTTTCACTTCACTACCGAGCGCAGCTCTGTGCGCCTTGGGTATGTGCTGTGGTTTGCTGTGGTGCTCTTATGTTTACTGTATTGAAAGTGTTTTGCATAGGATGTGTGCAGTACCCAGTAGTGCAATTTTCTGTATGTTATATATATTTGTAAGTCCTGCTATTTTTGTTATGTATTTGTCTGAATATTATTTTATTATACCTAAGGCACCTACTATGATAGGAATTGTTTCTGTTTTTAGATTCCACATTCGAGTTATCTCTATTTCCAGGTCTTTGTATTTTGAAAGTTTTTCCATTTCTTTTAGAGAAACGTTGTCATCTGCTGGTATTGATACATCAATTAGAAAGCATTTTTTTTCTTCATGATCTTTGACAACTATATCTGGTCTATTTCCCTTAATTTCTCTATCTGTGTGTATTGGCATATCCCAGAGTATGGTTGCTTTCTCGTTTTCTGTGACCTTTTCTGGCGTGTGTTTATACCATCTTTTTTCTGTTGTTATTCCATAATGTTGGCATAGCTTCCAGTGTATATAGGTCCCAGCTCTGTCGTGTCTGTGGATATATTCCTTCTTAGCCAGGACTGGGCAGCCAGAGATAATATGATTTATTGTTTCTTGTCGATCTCCACATATTCTACAGTTACTTGTTATATTTCTTTTCATTATGTGTTTTTGGTTTATTATTATTATTATTATTATTATTATTATTAAGACAGTGAGCTGGTAGAATCGTTAGCGCACCAGATGAAATTCTTAGCGGTATTTTGGTCATCACTATATTATGAGTTTAAATTCCATCGAGGTTGACTTTGCCTTTCATCCTTTTAGGAGTTGATAAATTAAGCATCAATGAAACACTGGGTGTGTTGAAATTGACTCATCCCCTCCCGCAAAATAGCTAGCCTTGTGATAAAATTTTAAACCATTATTATTATTATTATTATTATTATTATTATTATTATTATTATTATTAGCAGCAGCAGCAGCGGTGGTAGTAGTAGTAGTAGTAGTAGTAGTAGTAGTAGTAGTAGTAGTAATAGCAGCAGCAGCAGCAGCAGTAGTAGTAGTAGTAGTAGTAGTAGTAATATACTTACTGCATGCAGAGGTGCAAAAAAGCCTTGGAGTCCAAAGTTACGAATCTGTAAAATATTTATGTCAAATATCAATGAAGATGATCCTTAAAACCATGATGTTATAATACTATGTGAGAAAAGATAACTGTAGGAATAACTAGTTAATTTGTGTTTCATCAGACATCAGTTTTTATTAAATGAACACTGGCAAGAGTTTTAAAACCAAAAATATTTTGAAACAGATTATAGAGCTAGAACCAAAGTCATTATTCATGGTGACAATATGGCACCAAATCTAATATTAGTCTATTGGCTTTCATCTAAAGAAGCTTATGTCAAGTAAAAGTTTGTCTTGTCAATATCTTAACTCTGTAAGGCAGTGAGCTGGTAGAATTGTTACCAAACTGGATAAAATGCTTAGCAACATTTCTTCCATACTTTATGTTCTGAGTTCAAATGCTGCTGGGTAGACTTTGCCTTTCATCTGTTTTACATCAATAAAATAAGTATCAGTTCAGTACTGGAGTCGATGTAATGAACTAGCCCTCTTCTCAAAATTGCTGGCCTTATGCCAAAATTATAAAGCAGTATTTTAACTCAGTAACATAATGTTTCACATTAAGTCATTCAGCCATTTGTATAATTTTTGTATGGTATCCTAGACTTTGAAGTAATAGTGGTACCAGTGTCATATTATTAACTAGTGTCATCTCACCCAATAAATCAATAAATGGTCTGAAAATTTTCTGATTCTTTAATTTCCATTAATTTTTTCACTTAATTTCTGTTTATCATTTTTATATTTCTGTTTCATGCCATGTGTGTCAGATGTGGTTGAATGGTTAAGAAATTAGCTTTACAGTTATACAGTCAATGTTTCAAACTCTCTGCAGGTTAGCATTGACAAATGTTTTTTATGATAGAGATCCATATTTTGTGAGAGAAACTTAGTTAATGGAGACTATATAGAAGTCCTTTGAATGGATGATACCAGTAATTTTAATAAGTAGCTTTGTCACATTGAGTCAATGCTGACTTTCTCTGAGCATTTACATTAACAGTGTCTGTGGAATAATGAGCCACTTATCCTTTATTCCAAAAAAGAGATTGAACAACTGGAAAACTCATTTTTGAAACCAACAACAAATTCATTTCCATTTTTTACTTTAATCTGAGTTCCATCTTCACAGTAATTATTCTTGTTTATATTGGACTCTACCAATAAATCATTAAATCTGTGACTAAAGACAAATATTTTGTAATCTAGAACAGAGTTCAGCAAACTGGTTAATATTAAACTCTGGAAGTCTACGTGGTTATCCAAAGGGTGAATCTTCAACTATATCAATGTAATATAACTGAATTTTTATTTTTATTTATCAATTTCGAAAAATACTTTCATTAATTTTCATTAACTATTCTTCATTAAAGAGCAGTAACGACACAAAAGAACAAAGGATTTAATGTTTTTAAATCAAGAAATTTTTTATTAATTGTACTTCTTAATTTTATTTTAGAAATTTACATGATGGGTCTCAATATGTTATCAACAATTCCATAAAGGGCTATAAGAAGTTTTCTGATTTCTGTTTTAGAAGTACAAAATATCATGATATTTGAGAGTGGTTTTGACAACATAAGTGAAGTGAGTTAGTAGCCATCTTGATCTGGACAACAGGTCAATATAGTGACTCAGCAAAACTTCTTGCTCTGTGGTATTCATCCCTAAAATTAATAATTAAATAGTGACTGTTAATAAACTGGTATATTTTATACAAACCTCCATAACGCTAGATTCCAGTGGAGGGAATACCAAGTTCTTTAAATTTGTAAAATGTCTTTTCAGCTCATTTTGTTTCTGTGATTTCATTTTTGCATCAAGTGAAATCCTGAAGAAGAAAAGAGATTTATATGAGAAAGAGAGAAAGCAAGTGACCTTGGTTAATAGGTGTTAATGGAAGAAGAAAGGATGGTTAAACTTCTTACTGAGGACAGTGGAGATAATGAGGATGATAAGCAAGAAAACCAGCTTAAAGCATATATATAAGGAATTGCATCAGATATAGATGAACCCCAAACACTCTATCTTTACTCCATTGGGTATTGGCATCCATCATTCACCCTCATCTCTTGCAAATCTTCATGTTGTTACCCTTGTCCTCTCTGGTTCTGGTGTCATGATAAAATACACCAGTGCACCCATTAAGTATGAGATCAAGCAGATCCTTTAGTCTTATGAAAGATATGACAACCTCTCTAGGACTGACATCACAATAAATGAATATACTTAGTGCACTCTGTCAAGTGGTTAGTGTTAGGAGGGACATCCAGCTATGGAAACTAAGTCAAAAATGAAATTCTTGAGAGGTGATCCTCCAACATATCTAGGAGGGCAGCAGAGACCTGTCCAACCCTAGCCTAGAACAAGACATAAAATAATCATGATGATGATGATGATGATATATATATATATATATATATAGCCTTTTGTATGTGGAAGATGCACAGGTACAATAAATGCCGAAAATGTACAGAAAATAGACTTCATCAACTGCCAAGGGGGTAAGCTAGAGGTAGTAGATAGCTTCCATTATCTACGTGACCAAGTTAGTAGCAGAGGTGGACGCTCCAAGAGTGTAGCTATGAGAATAAGATTAGGCTGGGCAAAGTTCAGAGAGCTCCTACCTCTGCTGGCAACAAAGGGCCTCTCCCTCAGAGTGAAAAGCAGGTTGTATGATGCCTGTGTGCAAATAGCTATGCTGCATGGTAGTGAAAGATGGGCTGTGACAGCTGAGGATATGCATAGGTTTGAAAGAAATGAAGCCAGTATACTTCACTAGATGTGCAATGTGTGCATATCCAACAGCATGTAAGCATCTTGAGAGAAAAGTTAGGCATAAGAATCATTAGATGTGGTGTGCAAGAGAGACGACTGAGCTGGTGTGGTCATGTGATGTGCATGAATGAGGACAGCTGTGTAAAGAAGTGTTGATCTTTAACTGTGAAGGGAACCTGTTGTAGAGGTAGACCCAGGAAGACATGGGACGAGGTGGTGAAGCATGATCTTCAAACTTTGGGCCTTGCAGAAGCAATCACTAGTGACCAAGACCTTTAGCAATATGCTGTGCTTGAGAAGACCTGTCAAGCCAAGTGAAATCGCAGTTGTGGCTCATGCTGGTGTCACATAACTGGCACCCATGCTGGTGGCATGTAAAAAGCACCTTTTGAGAATTGGACCTCACAGAGACAAAGTGGCTGAGCTCCTTTTGAGTGTTGGGCTTCATGGAGGCAATGACTGAGACCTTTGGCTCGAGTGTTGCACCTCACGGAGGCAATGACCAATACCTTTAGCATTATGTCATACCTGAGAAGAAGAGCCATCAAGCCAAGCAAAATCGCAGTCATGGTAGATACCGGTGTCACGCAAATGGCACCCGTGCTGGTGGCATGTAAAAGCACCCATTATACTCTTGGAGTGGTTGATGTTAAAAAGGGCATCCAGCTGTAGAGATCATGCTAAATCAGACTGGAGACTGGTGCAGCCTTCCAGCTTGCAAGCCCTGATCAACCCGTCCAACCCATGCCAGCATGGACAACAGTCGTTAAATGATGGTGAGAATAATGATGATGATGATGCTGGTGGTGGTGGTGGTGGTGGTGTTGGTTTCGGCGGCAGTGGTGATGACGACGATGATGATGATGATAATGATGATGGGGATATACATACATACACACACACACACACACATACACATATACCATAAGCACATAATTGTGAAACAAGGTGGAAAAAAGAGTACTCAAATACTAGAGGTACAGTAATATGCTTTATTTAAAAGCAAGAGAAATATCACAAAAACTGTTACTCAGTTTCACGTTCCCATTCGTCGGGGAGTTTTGTTAGAATGGAACAGAAATGATGATATAATTGAACAAAAACAAAAACTAATTTAAAGGATACACCTTTAAAAATGGTTTTGTTTCATTGGTCCTTTCAATTAACGGTCTTAAGCATGCAATGAACAAAATAAATTTAGTATAAATTCATCTTAAATCGAAGAAAACCTTAAATCAAAGGACAGATTCCAAATACGTATGGTAAATAATCATATACGAAATATAAGTCAATTAATACATTAAAATTAAAATTAAAAATGTCACGCTATATTACATAAATATTTTTTTCAGCAGTTTTTTAAGGGTTCTAGCAATGTATCCAGTAGAAAGAGGAAAGATACTTTGAGTAAGGAGAGAAAAGAAAGAGAAATAGATCACAAAATATGTGTAATGAACGTACATATAAAATAAAAAATAAAAACTATATATATGTATATATATATATATATATATATATATATATATATATATATATATACTCCAAGAGAGTTAGGGGTTGAAGATTCAACCCACTAAGGGATAGTATCTATCCAATATGGTTTTATATATCGTTTGTAGGCTTTTTTATGTGCCTTATATTTCTATATTTTCATTTTTTATTTTTTTTATTTTTACTTTATTCTTATTTTATATTTGTATTGAATTTTGTAAATCTCTGAAGAGGCCTAGCGAATCATGCATGTACCCCCATTACATCATTTTCATTTACTAATTATTCCGGTGTACAGGAGCTATAGAGATAGAATGGGACATGCCAACGCTAGGCCAAAACAGCTGTAAGTTTCTGTCCCTTCCCCAATTACTAAATGTCCTTTATATTTGAAATCATAATTGTTAATATGACATGGTATGTCATAAGTGTCTGTATATTGTGTTTTTTGTCAATTTAGTTATAAAATAAACAGATTAATCAACAGAATACATTGTCTGCAAGTCGATGGGTACCGCATATTCTCCTCCATTTTCTCATTACTATGCATATATATATATATATATATATATACGTAAGTATACTTTTGCATACAAATACACATATATATGATTACGTATATAAATATGCAGAAATATGTACGTAAATACATATTCACACAAATATAAGTGTATACATATACACCCATGTACTATGTACGTAAATATAAACATACACGTATACTTACACACATACACAGACGTACAGATACAAATACATATGCATGCCTACAATACATGCATCCACATAAAAACACATCTAGATCCCAACGTATATTTACAAACAACTTTTTTTTTAAATTGCTCAGTATATATAATATTAAAATCGGATAAAAGACATTTGCAAAATTCAGCACCATGCGTAGAATTATCTATAAATATAACAATTAAATAGGTTCGTAAAATACAATAAAATAAAATAAAATACTAAAAGCTTAAACTTGAAAATAATATATATAACAGTCAAAGGCCTTCTTAAATAATATGTTGAAATATATACAATATCATTGTGATGCGAAACAACCATATACTACAAAACACGAATTCAACAGTGATATTGGAAATCAGTTCAAGAATCAAAAATATATTCTATCCATATGGTATTTTGTCAGCTGACATTATAAATTTTGATGCGTGCCAGCAGGAATTTAAGAGTTTGTGTCTTTGATTCAAAGCTCTATTGTCCGGGTATAGAATATGGAATTTTTCCGAAAGGCATATATCACATTTGATGGGTCTTTTATGAGCACCATGCCTGTAAGCTGATGTTTTATCCAAAATTTTCCATGTCACGTTGAAAGGATGGGTTTCATTTTCTTTCAATTCCCAGGCATGTTTTGCCAGACTGGTCTTTGTCCTATTTTCGGGGTACCAGAAGGAATTTCTATAGGAATAGAATTTGGTTTTGAAAGAATTTTCTGAAGCCTCTATGTATGTTTTATATTCACATGAGCCTTCTATTTGTACTTTGGCCCTATACACAACCTCTTTCTCCAGACATTTTCCTTCCAACAGACAGGTGATCTCATCTTTGAAATTGCAATTCTTCGGATCAGAATCGGCACTGCGGTTATTTGTAATTATTTTCATGTTGTGTTGGCTAATGAAAGAGGCGAAGTTTTTACAACAAGAATAGCTAATCTTCAGCGTTCTTCTATTAAATATTCTGTAAAACTTATGGCTAGGTTGAAAATGTTTAGAGACTAATTTTAAGAAGTAACAGTTTTTGTGATATTTCTCCTGCTTTTAGATAAAGTATATACACATATATACAGATGCACGCATACACATACATATATACATCCATACACACACTATTCCAGTGCAGACATACATATATAAATAGCTAAATGATGGAAAATGGAATAAACAACATTCTTTATTAAAAATCACAATTGTTTCGACACATTCTTACATATTTAGTACATTAGTGAGGTGTTGTGTAATCATTATCCTATATCCAAGTTGTAAAATGCACCTCTTCTGGTGATTGTTTAAATAAGCCCTTTGTTAGATCCTACTGTCATTTCACAAAGTGCATTTTACATCTTCGATGTGTGGTAAGGATTATACAACACCTCACCAATGTACTTGAGGTGTAAAAATGTGTCAAAACAACTGTAGTGACTTTAAATAAAAAATGTCATTCATTCTGTTTTCTGTCATTTATCTATTTATATAAACTTTATGGATACTCTGGAATTCCTTATGTATATCCAACAGTAAGAGTATTCCACTGTATGATGACATCAGGTAGCCAATAACGATGGACGAGCTTGGCATAGCATTCTACAAGGTTTTTATCTGACTTTTATTCAACATAGATACATATACATACATACATACATACATACATACATACATACACACATACATACATGCATACATACATACATATATACATGTAATATATACACTCACATTCATACAATACATGCATATAAACACACATACATGTAATGCATGCATACATACACACATACATGCATACACAAACACACAATTACATACATTCAGAAATAACAGACAATTTTACTTCAACATTTCTGTTTGAATAAATAACAAAATATCAACAATAAACATAACTAAAATAACAAAAAAAAAACAGCACTAACAAGAGTAATACTAACAATAATACAGCAATCTAAAAGTCAAAGTTATCACTATATTTTTTCCACTGTTGTTAACATAAAATGAAAGTTGCCACATGGTGCAATTAATCCATTCTTCCAATAATCACTATTTACTGACAGCTGTTTGAAACTTGAAGCACAAATGTTCAACATGACACACCATCAATACCTAACACAATGTACAGTCAATAATTCATTACTTTTGAGCAGTGATTTGTTTGGAATGGGGTGGGGATACATCTTTTATTTGTAGTTTAACATTTTCACATTAGATTCTTCTTTTTTTACTGAACAACATTTATTTCAGAGAAAATATTGATTGAAATACTTTTATTTGTTGTTTTTTCTTTATGTATTTTATTTTCTCCTTGTTAAGAGTTGGGAGATTTTTTGTTTTGATAATATTTTTTCTATTTATGTAATATTTTATCTAATATCTGCTGTTGTAGCATTTTAAAAAATTTTGTTTTGCTTTAATCTAAAAATATGAATAAAATACTCAATAAACAAAAAAGAAAAAATTAATGCATCTGAAGTGAAATTACATTTTATTTATAAAACTAGCAACACTGAAAGATTTTCATCAATGAAATTATTTAGTCATGAATCTATATGATGTTGTTTCATTGACAAATTCCATATTCTAAATACACACACACACACAACATCAATACTGTATTAAATACTACCTCTATACTTGAGGTAACATAGTTTAAATAATACTTTCCATATTAAAATGCATAAAACTGTACTAACCCCTGCATTTCATATTTGTATATGTTATGTTCCAGCATTGAATGCATCTGTTCATCAGAAAAAGGAAAGACAATTATTTAATTAAAAGCTAAATAGAAGAACATTTAGAGAAGTGTACAAGTGTTTAGGCACCCTTTGATCATGGGTCAGCTTGATCAAGGCTAACCTGGGTATATAAATATCAATGATGATTCAGTCACAAAGCTGCAGCATAACAGAACTTTATTTTAAAGTCTTAAAGATAATTTTTCAATAAAAAAAAGTTATGGATTAGCAGAAATAATAGAATTTGGGACAAAAAACAAAATGCTTGTTCTAGTTAGTTATGACTATTTTACATTCTGAGTTCAAATTTTACCCAGGTCAATTTTACATTTCATCCTTCTAGTGTTGATAAAATAAGGATTCAATCAAGAGTACTGTGGTCAAGTACTCTTACAATACATTTTAGAAATGATAGTAATTATAATAGAAGACTAAACTGCACTAGTATCATTGAACAATATCAAATAATCATTGAATAATATTAAGTCAGGATTAGTAGCAAAGAATGGACTGCCATCTTACTATCCCATACAACATTATATGAAAAAAATCTATCTCTCACCTCATTAATACCAAGTCCTTTTATTGAGTCAGTGATGTTGTTTTTCACCAAATCATGGAATATAATAATACGAGGCTTCAGACTAAGAATCTCTGCTTTTCCAAATAATAACTGTTTATGTGTCGGATGTAAGTAACAATAGAGTCTTGATGTTTTCTCAACTGGCTGTTAAAGACAAAAAGATACAAAGCATGAGAATGCCAAAGCTAAGTTCCTGCTGGCAGTATAAAGAATACAGGAAAAGCTTTAAAAGCAAGAATAATTGCAACTTTAGAGAATTTCTTTGAAGCACTTCCTCAATACTTTATACTATCAAGAATTTATTTTCTACATTCATGTGTATGTGCGAGTGTGTGTGTGTGTGTGTGTGTGTGTGTGTGTGTGTGTGCGTGTGCGTGTGTGTGTGTGTGTGTGTGTGTGTGTGTGTGCGTGCGTGCGCACACTTGTGTGTATTTTGCTTTTATGTTATAACTAGCAGTATAACCCGACCTTGTCCGGGTGTGACTTATTACGCCATCTATGATAAGTCTTACTAGGTGAAAATCAACTAAAAAAGAAAACCTTACAAAGAAAAATCCCTTATGATGTAAATATGTTCATAATTCAAAAGACGATGAAATTAATAGGTAAAGTCTGAAGGCTGTTTTGCGTAAAATTATTAAGCGTACGTAAATTTCATCCGTCTAATTGGCTATACAAATGCTTGTGCAAAACAACTTTTTGCGCTGCCCTGATTATACATAGCAGGGTAATCCCTTTTCACAGGAGCTAGGACAGCAATTTCTGATGAAGCAATTGCTGGCGATCTGTTGCTACACAGTTCTGCCAGAATTATATCAGATTGGGCAGAAGATATTGATGCACCATTTTGCATTATGTTCAAAGTAGCTTTTGGAATGTGGTGAATTGCTGCAGTCTGTTGCTGTCTTTTTAAACTGGTTGCTGTCTCTCCCCAGCAAGCTCTCTTCTTTGGAGGCATAATCTATGTATATATTAAACAGAACAACAAAAGTTATAATAGATGGCAGGGTCGGTACTTTTCACATATCTGTAATTTTTCAGATTAACAACCACACGATTACCCAACTCTAATCCTAAACCTAATCCTAACACTAACCCTAACACTAACCCTAACCCTAACCCTAACCCTAACCCTAAAACCCTAACCCTGACCCTAAAACCGTAACTGTAACACTAATCCTAAACCTAACCGTAACCATAACCCTAAAACCCTAACCCTGACCCTAAAACTCGAACCCTAACACCCTAGGGAAAATCGTGGTATATTTACAAAACATTGACGAACATGAGTTATATTTTACTGAATGATTGTGTACTTGCACGTGTATGCGTTTGAGAGAGCGAGAAAGAAAGACGTAGAGAGAGCGGGAGAAAGGAATAGAGGTAGTTAAAAGTTTTCTTATGACGGCTTCTCTTCACTGCCGATTACTTCATTAGAAATCTACGGATGCACATAAGCACATAATAGAGAAAAATGAAACGACTTGCTCCGAAACACCACCGAGTGGGGAACACTTCTCAAAAATAACCTGCAGTTGTTTCTTTCAAAATTCCTACATGCTTGAAATGTACATACATCAAGGTATATTTGTAGAAAATTTCACGAAAAAATATTCATTTTCCTGAAAGTTAAGAGGAATTTAAATGGAATTTCCGAAAATTGTCCCCCACCCCACTCCCAAAATACTTTCACCGAAAACTTTTGTATATTCGGAATCAACATAATAAATAATATATGCATAGAACATTTCATAAAAAAATATTCATTTTTCTGAAAGTTATGACCTTCCAAAGTCGGGTGGGTACAACTCTGTAGTTATACCACATTGACGAACATGAGTTATATTTTTGTGAATGATTGTGTTTATTTGCACGTGTATGCGTTTGAGAGAGCGAGAGAGGAAGAGGGGGAGAAATGAATAGAGAACGAGAGCAATGTGTATGTTGTTGTCACAGATCACGTATGTGTGGTTGTGTGTGTTTTTACGTAACAATATTATGAAAAATAGGTAAAGAATACTGAGAGGAAAGTTTAATCTATGACATTGTATCTCTCTCTCTCTCTCTCTCTCTCTCTCTCTCTCTCTCTCTCTCTCTCTCTCTCTCTCTCTCTTTACTCTTACTCTCTATATTATATGTTGAGCGCGTGTGTAAGAACACCGTTTCAGGTAGAAGGGAGGAAATATAAAAGTTGCTAGAAACAACAGCCAAATCTCCCTTAAATCACAAAGTAAACGGAATTTAAAAAATCTGATTACTGCACTGGGAAGTTCACATCGAGAAAATTTCATTGGTGTAAAAATTTTTACGAAAGAGTGGAAAATGTGGATTTCTATACACTTTTAAAAAGGCTTCACACAGACACACAACTTCAGCTTTATATATTAAAATAAAGGCAATTTTACATTAAACTGAAGAATTACTCTATACTTTTATTAGAGAACAAATTTATTATTCTTTAGCAAGAATAATATTGATAGTGGGCCAGCTAAGCCATCATTGGACAGTTCAATTATGGTTTAGCTGGCTGAAACTTTGAAGTCACTGTCAATAAATACTATATAGATGAAATTAAAGAGTCCTGTCAACCCTTCACTATTTCTTATTCTTAACCAACCATTTTATAAAGTATACTAGATGTGACTAATCATGGCACCAGCATCAGTGAGGTTTCCCTACACTATGTAAGACAAAAGGTCCTTTCAACTCAATGTTGTCTCCATTCATTCCATGTAATGCAACAAATAGAATGAGTAGAAGAGAGGCTGATTGTAGAAGATGAACTCAGATAAAATGGAGGAAGAGGTGTTAGTGTGAAGTAAGAAACTAGGGTGAGAGTGTGGAAGAGGAATGAGAGATTGGAGAGACAGTAATGGCAGAGGGTAAATGGAGAGAAATACTTTTGGTAGCTACATGCTGACAAATAAAGAGAGTGTGTGATGGTTAGTCATAGGAATAGTTGGTAATATGAGGGTGTGATCAGAGATAAGAAAGTATGGTAGGTATCAATAATGAGTGCTAGGGGGGAGAGGGAGTGGTGGATAAAAGTATAAAAAGGCAATGTTCACTGATAAAAGTGTGTGTGAGTGACAGATAGTTGAGATGACAATGGTAAGAGAGTGATGGATGTCAGTAAAAAAAGAGTGACCTGGGGGAGAGGGAGTGATGGTTGGCATTTTGGAAGGGTAAATGGAAGAGTCTATTAGATAACAACAGAATCAATGAAATCTCTCATTATACAGGGGTCATAATCGGAGGGAGAGATAGAGAAGTATGGATAATGACAGGCAGAAATTAAGCATCATCTGTAATAAATATACTATCCTTATTAATGGGCAATAAACACGCTAGCGTTATAAGTATAGTCGTTACCTGAAAGACTACTCATTATTAATACCTACAATCAGAATGGGATAGTGAGTGACAGCTGCTCTGTAGTCATTTGAACTGTTAGAAATAACAACCAAATCTTATTCAAATCACATCCTAACACCTTAAATAAATGAAGGATACATTTACAAGAGGAAAGCAAGTGGAGTGGTCATAATGGCAATACTTTTTGATTACAAATCTTGTTCAATGAAGGTGACCTGTGATTACAACAACAACTAAGGTCAGAAATGTTGCCACCCACATCAAATTACTCTCATATCCTCCAAACATTGCAACCATCAACTTCATCACCAGAAGGTAGTATCTTTCAAATACACCCATTAAATCTTATTCCTATAAGCTAGTGATTGTCACTATCACTTATCAATATTTCCTTAGTCCTGCAATAGCAACATGCTGTATCTTTTCACTAACTTGTCTTCAACTACTATTATAAACTTTTACATCTGCTTCCAAACACTCAAGCTTTTCTTAGAAACTCTGCTGCCATATAGAACTTTCTTCTCTACCATGTGTTCTTGCAGTACACAAAAGTCTAACTCCTCAATCTCATTTAATTCACAAAATTTCTAATTCAAGATAGCTTCTGTGGACTTTTGACAACACCTTCCCTCCTCAGACTTGAAGGACCTCAAAATATAACTTGATGATGTCTTCAATACCATCAGCAATAATGCCATCAATCCCAATCAGTCTCAATCATTCTATCATCGTTATAAAGGCTCCCACCTTTTAAAACTATCAATCCCAAATTAAACCCACCATATCCATACTTACCGTCACCCCACACATCCTCAATAATGCAAACTTAAGAGAAACTGGAAACGTGAGATTGTGATGTTCATACCTTTCTGAAAAGCAAACATGGCTGCATCATTTAACGGTAAAAAAAGACAAACTAATTTACCTGAACAACTTGTTTCAGACATAATTTCTCATAGTTTGCCTCTTGAAAATCTTCTGGCAGTTTAGGTTCCATTTTGCCTGGGGCCTTTTTTTGGGATTTCAGTTTCTTCTCAAAAAACTTCTTATTTTCTTTTGCACGTTTATTATGGGGATCTACAACAAAAATAGCATGTATTTTAGATATGGTAAAGGGCAATTTTTTGGAAGGAAATATCTCTAAAGAATCTCATTTTTGGAAATCAACTTTTATTGGTAGAATGACAAGAATCAGTGACAAATCTAATCTATAGTCTGTAGGGCCCAGGTGTGAATGTGTGGTGGTGGTGATGGTGGGGAGGTAGTCTTTGAGCTTGGGGCCCACATTTAAAGGTTACATGTTAATAATGTCTATATTTAAAGACAAAAATTGTAAAGTTACAATGACTGTCTGTGTATAAGGTAGCAGTCTATGTGTAATATTACGGAAACTCATATTTGGTTATTTATTTTATATTTTATAAGATCCATTTCATGAACAACATCGTTGGAAATAGGTTTCCAATGGACCAATCATTGATTCATTGTCTTTTCTATTGTGAAAATGATAAGGAAGTGTCTGGAATGAATATCACAAGGTATGTTTTTTTTCATGCACTGGTTTGTCAATAATTTCCTCACTGAAACAAATGTACATTCATGCATACACACAACAGGTTTCTGTACAGTTTTCATCTATCAAATTTCAGTCACAAGGCCTAAGTTAATCCAAGACTAATGTTAGAAACACTTGGCCAAAGTCCTGCACCATGAAATTGGAACCATATCATATATGAAATGCAAAATACACTTCTTGACCAGACAGCCATTTGTGCACCAAACAAAGCTTGGAACCTGTGCCTGGGTTCTTTTCTAGTTTAACTCATCATTCCTCCACCTAAGATTGAAAAAATAATTATTAGATTAACTAAAAAAGAAAGGAACTAATTAATAATTTAAAAGTCAAATGACAGTGCATCTGAGGTCGTTTCTTGGGCTGAAATACTCTTTAAATAGTTTCTGAACAACAGTTCTGTGCAAAGTTCAAATAAAAGACATTAAAAAATCAATCCTTTTTGATTTGTTTTTTTGTTTGTTTATTAACTGGATTATTTATTGTTATAATTTGTGGGCAAAAAGTGTCACTGGTTATGTATGCCTAATAGCTTCATATTGTTCACAAAACACTGGATTCTGCTTTCTCATAAATGTTTATGTCCCTTCCATTCACAAGATATGGGAGAAGACTTTTGTGCAAAGTGTTGCATAGAGGAAATGAACTCAGAACCATTTGGTTTTAAAGTGAACTTCTTTACCAAATAGCCATACCTGAAAATATTAACCAGTCATAAGATATCATTTAATCTTATAAATCCACAAAAGATATCAGTCATCCATGCTGCCAAAGACAGAAAAGGAAACAAAAACTAAATCATTTACCAACTTACCAACATCAAGAAGTTCTTGCAAAACCTTAACTCCTTCGCCATATTGTTCCATCTGACCATAAAAGAGAAAATACAAATATTTTAGTTAATCTTGGAATCAATAGTTTCCAAACTATGTCCCTACTCAAATAGAAGTTAATGAAACTTTTAACCCTTCTTCCTGTTTATTAATGGGAAGACAGAAAATTATGCATCCATATCATCATTCTCTTCTTTTTTGTTACAGTGTTGAGGACAAGTTTAAAAATCTAAAACCATCTTAATCTGTTATTTTATCAAACATATATATATATATATATATATATATATATATATATATATATATATATATATATATATATATATATATATTTAAATTAAGCAAAAAATGGAGAAATCTTGATCAACAACAAATGACTACCATCGATTATCATTTTTTAATACAAAACTTTATTAAAAAATAATCAATGGTAGTCAATTGTTGTTGATCAAGATTTCTCCATTTTCTGCTTAATTTAAATTTAATTCCTGATAAACACTTGTTTCTCTGTGTTATTGCCTGTATCCTATGAGCATAATATGATTGCATATGTGTGCCCAGGGTTAACATAGGTAATTTATACCAGTAGTAAAATGGATGTTTTTATCCCTTAGATGGTTATTCCAACTGGCTCACTTGCACTAAACGAGGCTGCAAAGAGAGAGGTTTGGACACGCCACTATGAAAGTTTGCTTAATAAGGAGAATAAATGGGAGAAAGAGAGTCTGCTGAATGTCAACCCAACAGAGGGACCAGCTATCTTAATTGACAATACTTTGGTAGATAAAGCAACCAAGAGTATGAAGACAGGGAAAGGCCCCTGCCCATCAGGAATCACCGCAGAGATGCTCAAAATATCTGGCAGTGTCGGCTATAGCCTAGTCACCTATATAGTTAACCAGGTGATACACGAAGGAGTAATACCCAATGACTGGTGTAGCAGCACCATAGTCAACTGCTACAAAGGTAAAGGTGATGTTTTAGATACAAATAATTACAGAGGTATCAAGTTGTATCAGGTAATGAAGGTCACGGAGAGGGTCATAGCCCAACTAATTAGGGAGAGAGTCAGTCTAGATGAGATACAGTTTGGTTTCGTGCCAGGGAAAAGCACCACTGATGCTATATTTCTGGTAAGACAGCTGCAGGAGAAATACCTAGCCAAAGATAAACCTCTGTATCTGGCTTTCGTTGACATGGAGAAAGTCTTTGACAGGGTCCCTCGATCCCTTATCTGGTGGTCAATGAGGAAACTAGGGATAGATGAATGGTTAGTGAGAGCTGTGCAAGCTATGTACAGGGATGCTGTCAGTAAGGTGAGGGTTGGCAATGAGTACAGTGAAGAATTCCAAGTAGAGGTAGGGGTCCACCAAGGATCTGTCCTCAGCCCCCCTCTTATTCATCATGGTTCTCCAGGCAATAACAAGGGAGTTCAAAACAGGATGCTCCTGGGAGCTCCTCTATGCTGATGACCTTGCTCTAATTGCTGAGTCACTATCAGAACTAGAGGAAAGGTGTGGAAGCAAGGATTAGAATCAAAAGGCCTTAGAGTCGACCTAGCTAAAACCAAAGTCTTAATAAATAGGAAGGCAGACAAACCACAAATCCCTTCAGTTAGTTAGCCCTGTTTGATATGTAGAAAAGGCATAGGTAGAAACTCCATAATATGTACCCAGTGTAAGCTATGGACCGCCTGAATGGTACTCATGCCAGTAGAACGTTAAAAGCACATCCGAACGCAGGGTGCAACCGGGCCACTTACGAGTACCCCTCATTCATTGGACAATGAACTTTGCTTGTGAATACCTATTGAAGTGAGCCATGTACAGGGACACTGTCAGTAAGGTGAGGGTTGGCAACGAGTACAGTGAAGAATTCTGAGTAAAGGTAGGAGTCCACCAAGGCTCAGTCCTCAGCCTCCTCCTATTTATCATAGTCCTCCAGGCAATAACACACAAATTCAAGACAGGTTGCCCCAGGGAACCCCTCTATGCTGATGACCTTGCTCTAATTGCTGAGTCACTATCAGAACTAGAGGAGAGGTTTCAGGTGTGGAAACAGGGATTAGAATCGAAGGGCCTTAGAGTCAACATAGCTAAAACCAAAGTCCTAATAAGTAGAAAGGTAGACAAAACACAAACTCTTTCAGGTAGATGGCCCTGCTCAATCTGTAGAAAAGGCGTGAGTAGAAACTCGGTAAGATGTACCCAGTGTAAGCTATGGACACATAAGAGGTGCAGCAATATCAAAGAAGACTAACTAGCAAGATAGTTTTTGTATGTGGCAGATGCACAGGAGCAATAAACACTGAAAATGTGCAGAGAGCAACTTCTGCCACATTCCAGGGAGAAAAACTAGAAGTAGTTGGTAGCTTCTGTTACCTAGGTGACCGAGTAAGTAGCAGGGGAGGGTGCGCTGAAAGTGTAGCTGCTAGAATAAGAATAGCCTGGGCAAAGTTCAGAGAGCTCTTACCTCTGCTGGTGACAAGGGGCCTTTCACTCAGAGTAAAAGGCAGACTGTATGACGCATGTGTGCGAACAGCCATGCTTCATGGCAGTGAAACATGGGCCGTGACTGCTGAGGACATGCGTAGGCTCGCAAGGAATGAAGTTAGTATGCTCTGATGGATGTGTAATGTCAGTGTGCATACTCGACAGAGTGTAAGTACATTGAGAGAAAAGTTGGACCTAAGAAACATCAGTTGTGGTGTGCAAGAGAGATGATTGCGCTGGTATGGTCATTTGGTGAGAATGGATGAAGATAGCTGTGTGAAAAAGTGCCACAGCCTAGCAGTTGAGGGTACCTGTGGAAGAGGTAGACCCAGGAAGATGTAGGATGAAGTGGTGAAGCACGACCTTCGAACATTAGGCCTCACCGAGGCAATGGCTAGTGACCAAGACCTTTGGAAATATGCTGTGCGTGAGAAGACCTGGCAAGACAAGTGAGACCGTAACCCGTGGCCTTACTAGGGATGTAGCCAGCCCACTTATGCGTATCTTTCCTTCTTTGGACACAAACCCTGCTTGCGAAGACCTGTTGAGGCAAGTGAAATTGAAATCGAAATCGAACCAAATTCGACGGCTGGCACCCATGCCAACCTTCCTTCATTGAACACTAAACTCAGCTTGCGAATACCTGTTGGAGCAAGTTAGATTGAAACTGAACCAAATTTGTTCACTGGCACCCGTGCCAGTTGAGCGCTAACAGCACCATCCAAGTGGGATCACTGCCAGAGCAGCGGTTTCGCTCCCGTGCCAGTGGCACGTAAAAAGCACCATCTGAGCGCGATCACTTCCAGCTTCACCTTACTGGCACTTGTGTTGGTGGCATGTGAACAAAACATTGGACTGACTCCTGTGCCGGTGGCACATAAAAAACATCGTTTGAGCATGGCTGTTGCCAGTACCGCCAGACTAGCCCTTGTGCCTGTGACACGTAAAATGCACCTACTACACTCTCAGAGTAGTTGGCGTTAGGAAGGGCATCCAGCTGTAGAAACTCTGCCAAATCAGATTGGAGTCTGGTGTAGCCATCTGGTTCGCCACTCCCCAGTCAAATCATCTAACCCATGCTAGCATGGAAAGCTGACGTTAAATGATGATGATGATGATGATGATGATATATATAGATATATACATATACATATGCATACATATATATGCATAGATAGATAGATTGATAGATAGATAGATAGATAGATAGATAGATAGATAGATAGATAGATAGATAGATAGATAGATAGATAGATAGATAGATAGATAGATAGATATAGATAGATATAGATATATATATATATATACATATACATACATATATATATATAAGTTCAAAAAAGGAAAAACACAAAAAAACAACAAAAAACAACAACGTGAGGACATGATAGAGATTGTGTTACTGGACGCTCGGGAAAGGAAAGAAAGAGAATCTGACGTTTCGAGCGGAGCTCTTCGTCGGAAACAAAGGAAAGTCCAAAGAAGGGAAAGACGGAGGAAGAAAAAATCGCCAACGATATCCGCGAGGTTACATTGTGGACTGACCAGAAGGGAAAGGATGGAGGAAAAGTTCTTTCTAAGACAGGAGAGTGCAAGAGAGGGAGGTAAGTATGTGTGCATGCGTGCGGGTGTGTGTGTGTGTGTGTGTAATAACAGAACGTGTATGTACGTATGTGTGTGTGTGTGTGGTTTGGCTGTTTATCTGTTAGTGTGTGTGTGTGTTGTTTAACGTTGTGGAAGGAATTAGTAGCAGGAATAATTTGGGAATGGTTGTGGATAATGGTCAGTAGAAAGTGGGCAGGCAGTTTTTGAGTATGTGTGTGCGCGTGTATGTGTATGCTGTGTGGGTGTGATTTTCTTGCAGTGTGTGCCTGTATTTGTGTGTGCGTGTGTGTATGTATATATATATATGTGTGCATACGTGTGCGTGTATATGCATGCAGTTTGCTCTGTGGAACGCACATGGGTTATTTTGTGTGAGTGTGTGCGTGTGTGTATGTGCGTAGTGTGCGTGCGTGTATGTGTTAATGTTTTTTGTGTGTATATATGAGTTATGTGTGGGTTCATTTGCGTGTGTGTGTCCATGTATGTATACCTGTGTGTGTGTGTGCGTGTGTGTGTGTTGTGTGTGTGTGTAGGAGTTATGTGTGGGTTTATTTGCATGTGTGTGTATGTGAGTTCGTTTCTACATGTGAGTGTATGTGTTTTGTGTGTGTGCATGTGTATGTGTGTGCGTGTGATGTGTGTTCGTGTGTGTGTAGACAGGGGGGGTTGTGTGTGGAGGTATATGTGCGTTTTTTCGTGCCTATGCATGTGTATGTGTATGTGCGTGTATGTGTGCGTGCAAGTGTGCGTGTATGTATGCGTGTGTGTGTGCGTGTGTATGTTTGGGTGGGGGTGCTTGTGTGTGTGTGTATGTGGATGTGCGTGCACGTACGTGTGTGGGATTGTAAGTGTGGGTATGTGTGCGTGCGTGTGTGTATGAATGTGTGTCTGCGTGTATCTGTATGTGTGTCTGTATGTGTGTGTGCGTGTGTGTGTGTGTATTTTTTGTGCGTGCGTGTGTGTGTATGTGTGTGTGTATGTGTGTGTGTGTGTATGTGTGCGCGTGTGTGTGTATGTGTGTGTATGTGTATGTGTATATTGTGTATGTTTTTGTGCGTGCGTGTGTGTTTGTATGTGTGCGTATGTTGTGTATATATGCTTTCCTGTGTACGTGTGTGTGTGCGTGCGTTTGCTGCTGTACGTTGGTGCATGTGCGTGTTGTTTATGCCCATGTGTGTGTGTGTGTCTGTGTGAGTGTCTTGTGTTAGTGCGAGGTGTGTGTGCGTGCGTGTGCGAGTATGTGTGTGTATGCGTGTGTATATGTGTATGCGTATGTGTATGTGTGTACGTGCGTATGTATATGTGTGTGTGTGTGTGCGTGCGTGTGTATGTGTATGTGGATGTGTGCGTGTGTGTGTGTGTATGTATGTGGATGTGCGTATAAGTTTGTGCGTGGGATTGTGAGTGTTAGGTACGTGAGCGTGTGTGTGTGCGCATGTGTGTATATGTGTGTCTATGCGTGTGTGTGTGCGCATGTGTGTATATGTGTGTCTATGCGTGTGTGTGTATATTTTTGTGTGTGCGCGTATGTGTATGTATGTGTGTATTGTGTATGTTTTCGTGCGTGTGTGTGTGTGTATGTTGTGTATATGTGCGTTCCTGTGTATGTGTGTGTGTGTGCATGCGTTTGCTTACGTACGTGCGTGCATGTGCGTGTGTCATATATGCCCCTTGTGTGTGTAGTTGTATGCGTGTTTGTGTGAGTGTGTGTTGTGTATGTGAGAGGTGTGTGTGCGTGCGTGAGTGTGTGTGTGTGTGCATGTGTGTATGTGTGTACGTGTGTGTATGTCCGTGTGTATATGTGCGTGTGCGTGTGTATATGGGTGTGTGCGTGTGTATATGTGTGTGTGCGTGCGTATGTGTGTGTAAGCGTAAAGATGTGTGTCAAGTATGTGTGTGTTTTATTGCATGTATGCACTCCTGTGTGTGTGTGTGTGTGTGTGTGTGTGAAAATGTATGTGGCTGTGTATGTATGTGTATGTAGTTGTGTGTAAGCGTGTGCGTTTATGTGTGCGCGTATATATAGGTGTGTGTGTGTGTCTGTGTGTGTAGGGCTGTGTGAGTAGGTGTGTGTGTATCACTGTGCATGTGTATGTGTGTATATATGTGTGCGTTCGTCTATATGTATGTGTGAGCGTGCATGTATGCTTGTCATGCGTGTTATCAGGTGTGTGGGAGGGATGTGTGAATGGGGGTATATATGGGTTATGTGTGCATGGATGTGGGTGTGCATGGGTGTGTGCGCATGGGTGTGTGTGTAAGTGTATGTATGCATGTTTGTTTGCGTGTGTGTGTGTATGCACAAGTGTGCGTGTGTATGTGCGTTTGTATAAGTGTGAACGAATCTGAGTGTGTAAGTGCATGCATGTGTCTTGTGTGTGTGTGGTGTGTGTGGGGGTATGTGTGCATACATGTGTGTGTACGGGTGCATGTATTTTTCGTGTGTGTGGGTATGTGTACGTGTAGGAAGAGATGAAATAAATTGTGAATAATTGTAATAATTGTAATAAAATAGTGAATAATTAAGGTGTGGAGGGGTTAATATAAAAAACAATAAGGAAAAATTAAAAAATGAGAAAAAGTGAAAAAAAGCGAAAGAAATGAAGAAAAGTGTTGCTTCGTCATAGAGGAGACAGTCATAAGGAGGAAGGGGCTGTGTTGAGTCCGAAGGGGAAAGTTGTTCGTAAGTTGAAAATATAGCGCTGTTCCAGGTGGAGTCGCGAGTGAGTGGATCTATGGTGCAGAGCGAGGCCAAAAACAGAGATGTTAGAGGGGGAGTGGTTGGCCAGGTGGAAATGACGGGCAACGGGGGAGTCCGAACCTCGCCAAACATCCCTTAGGTGTTCGGTGAAACAGGTGGCCTGTCTGACCCACGTATAGTTTGTCACATCTGATGCAGTAGATTAGGTTAGAGGAAGTGCAAGAGAAACTATGTGGAATGCAGAGAGTGTGTAGGTTAGACCCTGTGACAGAGGTAGTGTTGGTGATGAAGGGGCAGGTGTGACAGCGGGATCTAGAGCACGGGAAGGAGCCGGGTGGGGGTGGGGAGGAAGAGGAGAAGGTACTACGGACCAGTAGATCATGTAGATTACGGGCGCGTTTAAAGGAGGATAAGGGTGGGTTAGGGAAAATGGGGTGGGTGGTGGGATCGAGCTGGAGGGGTAGGGTGGCAGGGTGGAAACGGAGTGGGAAGGGGTGCGGTTAGGGGATTGGTGTGGGGGAGGAGAGAGGGCGGTGGTGCGGTCGATTCGACGAGTGCGGGCGAGGGCAGATTGGACAAGGTGGGAGGGGTATCCTCGATGCATGAACAGACGGGCAAGGTACTGGGACTCGAAATCCTGGTCCAGGCTGCACAAGCGTCGGAGGCGGAGGAACTGGGAGTAGGGGATGGCCCGTTTAGTGTGGAATGGATGGGAGGAGGAGAAGTTGAGGTAGAGGTGGGAGTGAGTGGGTTTGAAGAAGGTGGAGGTAGTGAGAGAGTTGGAGGGGAGGTTGATAGAAAGAGAGATGTCGAGGAAGTTAACAGAGGTGTCAGAGATGGTAGAAGTAAATTCAAGAGCAGGATGGAAGCTGGAGAGGAAGGAGATGAAAAGGCAGAGCTGTTATATATATATATATATATATATATATATATA